>NC_065544.1:12088457-12390678 GCF_932294415.1 Quercus robur | reverse complement strand
TCTGTCCAAAACTCAGTTTTTCTTCCAAGTAGTTGGTTTCCCCATAGGTTTAAGTCCGAGGACCATGCAATACCTTGATTCTGTCCAAAACTCAGTTTTTCGTCCAAGTAGTTGGTTTCCCCATAGGTTTGAGTCCGAGGACCATGCAATATCTTGGTTCTGTCCAAAACTCAGTTCTTCGTCCAAGTAGTTGGTTTCCCCATAGGTTTGAGTCCGAGGACCATGCAATACCTTGGTTCTGTCCAAAACTCAGTTTTTCTTCCAAGTAATTGGTTTCCCCATAGGTTTGAGTCCGAGGACCATACAATACCTTGATTCTGTCCAAAACTCAGTTTTTCGTCCAAGTAGTTGGTTTCCCCATAGGTTTGAGTCCGAGGACCATGCAATACCTTGGTTCTGTCCAAAACTCAGTTTTTCATAAGTAGTCGGGGGAAATAACCCCTCAGCTATGGCATGGGACCTTGGTTTTAGGGGAACTAGCTTCTCGGCCCAGCCCCTGGAACCATCCGTGCGGCTGACGCTACGAAGCGTTGCCCCTAGTGGAGAAACATAGCCCCTAGTGGAACTTTACGCTAGAACACTACAACCGGCCGCTAGAAATGATAAGGGAACTGTCTCGATCTACCGCCTATGCCAACACACAAGCCTTCCCCACAGACGGCGCCAATTGTAAGGACGCAATTTGTAACGACCCGTAACAGTGTTGGGTTCGTACGTAAAAAGGCCCAAACAATATCATTTATAGAGCGTGGGTTTGAAAGCCTAGGCCTTGGTCATCAAACGGTGGGTTCTTCGTGACGTACATACATGGTTAAGTCGTTTTCGCCCTAAGAGTCTTTCTCCTGGAGGCGGGCTAGGAGGCTCTGGTTTTTAGTCATTTTTCCCAGCCCCCTTTTGGTGCACTAACTTTTACATTATATAGTCCTTCTTGATTGATCTTAGCCCTCCACTTGTTGGTCAGGCAGGTGCTTACTTCTGTAACCGTCCCACCAGCTGTCCCCTCTTACTTTTTGTTAGTTGCGATAATTGAAGTTACACTGTTCAAGCGTCTTTTCTCATTAACATGATTAGGACGCTGGCAGGTGCATTTAATGCGGAGGGGACGTATTTTCCTTGAACCAATTTTGCACCGTACCTCCACATGGGCCCTATTCCACTCACATCCCCTTATGGGGCGGTTTGGGGATAGCCTTCACTAAGATGTTGCTCTTCTCATCAAAGTCCTGGAGTGCCGAGAATAGGGTCGTCCTCGGCTGTTTCCCTTAACCCCTCGGCCTTTGATTACTCGTCCTCGGCACACTACCTCCTCGACACGGGCCCTGAGCCCGGATAGAGCGTGGGCCGGATCATAAGCTCCCCAGCCCTACAGCAGCTTTATAAATTTTTTCCAGGGTGGTCATAAAGAAACTTAAATTAAACAAAATCTAATAAAAAGATAAATTCATATATTGACAACCACCAAAAAAAAATAAAAAAAAACTCAAATACATGAAGTCTTACAATTTTCTTCTACGGTTTTTTTTTTGTTATATATATATTTTGAAATCATTACATGATAATCTCACTATCAATGCTGCAAGTTACATCTTTTTCAAAATTTTAGTTAAATAAAAATTTCATTACATGATAATCTCACTATCAATACTGCAAGTTACATCTTTTTCAAAATTTTAGTTAAATAAAAATTTTCTTGGATTTTTCTTTTTGTTTGTAAAGGCTCAATTTATTGTTAAGAAGAACAAAGTTTGAGGACAAAATTTGACCACAAACTTAGTTATAGCTGAAAACTACAACTTTCACTAAACAAATTAATTTGGCTACATATTTTGAAAATCTAACCATTAAATTGTATGTTCTTTATGTTCTTAAAAAGCATGTCAAATTTCATGTCAATCGGATGTTATTTACTATTTGATTCATAAACTTATTTTTTGTGTATAATTTTAGACTACAAAAACTCGAAATTTAAACACTTGATTGATGACATAAGCTATTGATTTTTGATCTTCTTGAAGTTTTGCAAGCATGGAGGATATAAAAAAAAATGTAATATAATTGTGGGTTTGTCAAAATTCAATGACCGCTCATAATTTTTCAAAGTCCTCCCTCTCCTTTTATTTTTGTTAACAAATCTTTATTTTTTTAATAAATATATTGAAATTTTACCGTATAGCGATAAAAGACTTTACCAATTAAAGTAACTAAAAATTACAAAACTACCTTTGATGTAGTAGTCTTTAAAGCAACAAACTCAGCAAGTATTGACGTGATCATCAGAGATAGCACAGGGGAAGTAATTGGAGCTTTATCTCTTCCAATCTTGCTCTCAATTAGTAGTTGAATTGAAGGCAATTGCTTGTTGACGAGTAGTTTAATTTATTGTTATTAATTTCGTTCCATTCCGGCCGGAATGGCCGGAAAATTTCGTACCGGCATATAAATTGGAATAGTTGCCCTCCTTGTTCCACCTCGGATCAAATTTCGACCTGTTTCGGTAAGTTTCGGGTGTTCTGGGTTGTTTCGGTTAATTTCGGCCGAAATGCAAGATTCGGCTTGCATGAGTTGAAGTTATGGGTCTGAATATAGAAAGAGAAAGAGATAGGTTTTGAGATATGGGTGTGATGTGAGAGAGTGCTTGTGTGAGATAGAGAGAAAACAAAAGGGGAAAACAAGTTTAATATATGCTTATCTGCATTTGGCATCAAGAAAGAAATAAGGCCGGCTTAACAACTTTGGAGACTTAGGTGAAAATTTTAAGTGAAATATTTTTATATTTAAATAGTAATTAAATAATATTAATTAATTTTTTATTCTTATTGAAAATATATTTTTATTTTTATTTATTACATGATTTAATAAATTAGTATTACTAAAATATAAATAAGTTCAAATACAAAAAATATATATATAAATAAGTTGATATAATATATATCAGATTATTAATTAATATAATAACTAATAATAATTAATAAAGTAAAAATTTGCATAAAAAAATATATTATTAATTTGAGTGGGTATACGTTGGGTGTGGCCCATGTGGGTGGATTAGGGAGTTTGTAGCTGTGTAGCCTGTGTTGGTGGGGGCCTAAAATAGTTTTCCACTTTTTTTAAATTATAAAATATTATATACTCAACGGCACTGTGACTATGCAGTGCTAAGCCCTGTCATTTTATCAAGTATCAAGCTTTGTGCAGTGTGCATTGTCACTGTGCAGTGGCATCAGTGCTGTGGAGTGTGCGCAGATTGTGCAAGTGTAAGACCAAACTCAGCGTGTTGTGCTCGTCCTGTCAATCAAGTAGTCCTATCAATCAAGTAGATTAAAAAATATAACTTTTTTTTTTTTTTTGAGAAAAAAAATATGACTTAAAATGACTTAAAATAATTGTAGATTAAAAAATATGACTTAAAATGAATGATTGAACTTATATAAAAAGATCATGAATCAATACTAAGAAAAGAAAGAAAAGACTATAGATAGAGACAAAAAGATAGAAATATGAGAGATGGAGTGCGTGGTAAAGTAGTTTTGAATATTATTATTTGGTGTTTTTTGAAATATGTGTGAATGAAAAAGTATGTAAAAATATGTATAATATTATTTAAAATGTGAAAATATGAATTTAAAATCACACACCAAATTGATAGAATTTTCCCAAATCCCTACCAAAATAGTTAGAATTAAGTAAAATTGGCATCATGTCTGCGAAACTTTTGGTGTGGAAAGACTTTACCTTAGCTTTTAAGTTCCGTTTGGATTGAATTTATTGTTGCTGAAACTGAAAACTGAAAACACTGTAGCAAAATTATTTTTAAATGTGTAAATAGTATCGTGGGACCTATTTTTAATCCATAAATAATATCAAACAGTATATAAACAATGCTTAACAGTATGTAAATAGTATTCTTGTCCCCCAAAAATAGAAACGATGCAGGAAAAAAAAAAAAAAAAAAGGTAAAATGCAAAACGTAGACTTGACTTTCAACTGTATCCAAACCGGCACTAAATAATCTCCGCTTAACCATTGGTAATAAATATTTTTCCTTTAACCAAAAAAAAAAATTCCTAATATTATTCAACAACAGTCTCCTTCTATTTGCCGTATAGGTCGTTGAGAGTCTGAAAGGAAAAGAGATAAAGAGGAAAGGTATGAGAAGAGGACCACATACTGACTTGACCACACTATTAAATGATCTGTCGGTTGAGCAATTTGGTACAGAATTTGCTGGAGTTTGGTCCGAGATCATAATGCATTCAATTGAAAAGATAAATGAATGGGGCCTTAAGTATAGTAGAATAGAGTTATTGACTTTATGTTTGTGTCAGTCTTGCACCTGTATTTCAAAACTATACCTTTCCTTTTTATTTTATTAACAAAATTAATCAATTTAGGAGCAATTTTTAATGACCCCTCATAATTTTTCAAAGTCCCCCCTCTTCTTCTATTTTTGTTAACAAATCTTTATTTTTTTTAAAATAAATATATTGAAATTTCATCATATAGAGAGAGTTTGGATTCAGATTATCTCAAGTCTGCATTTCTAATGTTGCGTTTTTTTTTTTTTGATTCAGCCTACAATGGTTGACCGGTCTTCTATAAACAGTGTTCTTGTGTACTGTTTACGGGTCCCACAAACTCTACTTTTTATCAATTTTTTCATTAAAAATGGGTCCCATAGCACTATTTATACATTTAAAAATTATTTTGCTACAGTGTTTTCAATTTTCAGTTTTCAGTTTCAGCAAAATAAGTTCAATCCAAACAGACCCATAACAATAAAAAACTTTATCAATTAAACTAACTGAAAATTATAAAACCATCTTTGATGTACAATCTTTAAAGCAACAAACTCAGCAGGTATTGGCGTGATCATTAGAGATAGCAGTGGGGAAGTAATTGGAGCTTTATCTCTTCCAATCCTGATCTCAATCAGTAGTTGAATTGAAGGCACTTGCTTGTCAACAGACAGTTCAATTTGCTTGGAAAATTAGATTAACCGGCTTTTGAAGGCGACTTATAGTTATCCAAGCCATTACTTTTGGGGATCCCAATTTTTTGCCATTTGGAAATATCATTGATGATGTTCAATATCAAGTCTCTGTTTTTCAATTTTCAGATTTTTGTCATGTTAAACACAATGGTAATATTGTGGCTAATGCTCTAGCAAAAAAGGCCAATTAAACATTGTCCCTGAGGATATTGCCCCTTCAGTATTATTTGATGTTCATTGAGTTTTATGAATAAAGCCCCAGCCTGTTCCTAGTCTGATTTCTCAAAAAAAGAAAAAGAAAAGAAAGAGAACCATAAAATGTACAAACACTCATTTTTCATTGAATGAGAACTCTTACCTATTTAAGCAAGAAAAGGAAAAAAAAAAAATATATATATATATATATACATGAAAGAAAAATATAATAAGAGAGAACTCTTAGCTATTTCTTTTTTTATAGTAAAATGCTCCTATTACCTATTTCTAATATTTCAAACCTAAAAAATGACAGAGAATGAGGGGGAAAAAAAAAAAAACGCATACATATTTGTGCATTAATCATAAAGAAATATACTAAAGTGAAATATGCACATAAATCGAATCCAAAAAAAGAAAAAAAGAAAATGACATCCACTTACATGACAATGGTAATGAAAGCACAAATTTTCCCTGATTTTCTTCCAGTGTATCACCTGAGTTCATCACTTTTTTAAGATAATAATGAGTTTAGTATAAAAAATTTATTAATTCATTTTTATCAGTCATAAAACAGACACTTATAAGTTGATTAGTGATATGATAATACTATAGTAGTACCGCAATTTAAATTCACTTCCACCTCCTTGATTTTGTTGAGACATTATTAGAATTTAAAAATGATAGAAAGTGAGGATTATGAAAAGACATTGAAAGGTTCAGATTAATTCAAATTCCAATTACATACTAACAAATACAAAATGAATGTTAGCGACAAATATATATATATATATATAATAAATTCCAAGAAAAATGAGAATATGTCTGTGTGTTTGTAAGTGAGGAAAGAGAAAATTATCTCATCAAAGCCATAATAGCCTAATTATCATGGAACACATAAGTTCTACCATGCTTATGCTTTAGTTATCAACTAGATGATAGGTTGGTTTATGAGTGATGGGCCAAGATCGTACAAAAAGGTGAATTATGTATTTATTTATTTTGAGTATGGAAGAGAGATATGTGAAGATAGAATTTATAGGATTTAATGGAGAAAATAGAAAGAGGTTGAAAGTGTTTTATCTGACACCATAAACTTCAATTTTGGGTTTTCAACTTAAACATTTACTCCTCTCTATACTAATTTAATTTCAAAAAACAGTTTCAAATTATTCCTACAATAAGTAAACAAACCATTTAGCACAACATTCCACACAATACAAAATTTTGAGGCATTTTATCAAACACAAATCATGTATTATTATTCCAACCACTCCCTGCATTTATGTGATCAAAGAGCGACTCAGAAATAAATTCAACTTTGATGTTGAAATTTCTCAAATTCCTACCAAAATACTTAAGAATTAAATAAAATTGGTGTCATATCTGTGAAACTTTCGGTGTGGAAAGACTTTTCCTTAGCTTTTATGTCCCAGTATTTCATTCTTATTTTCCTTCGTTGGATCAAAGATAGTGACTATACACTCAATTATCGAGCAGTACTGGGGCCTTCTTGCTTTTTTCTTTTGTCTTCACAGAAACCATTATTGAGGAGTGGGGCTGCTGTTAAAGTAGTAATAATTGAGCGGCTTTTCAAAAAATAAAGTAATAATTGAGCGGTGGAGCCGTTGTTCACATTTATATGTTAATTTTTAAGTGGACTTTCGTCTTTACATAACTAGCCAAGTCTTCCTTCTTCACAGCCACTTTAATCTTCCTCCTCTCATATCTCAAACTACTCATCAGCTAAGCTTGATACATTTTCTTTCATCCAACAAGAACAAATGGCCGATGCAATCCTCTATGGCGTTGTCCAGAAGATCATTGAAAGCTTGGGCTCCTCCACTCTCAAAAAGATTCGATCGATCAGGGGTGTCCAAGATGAGCTCGAAAAAATGAACAACACTGTTCTCACAATTCAAGCTGTACTTGAAGATGCAGAGGAGCAGCAGGTGAAGAACCACCAAGTCAAGGACTGGCTCATGAAGCTCAGAGATGCAGCTTTTGATGCGGATGACTTGTTGAGCGAGTTCTCCACTTATGTGTTGCAGCAAGAGGTGATGGATGGTCATAAAATTGCAAAGAAGGTACGCACTTTCTTTTCTAGTTCAAATCAACTGGTTTTTGGTAATGAGATGGCTGGCAAACTAAGTGCTATGAGGGAGAGGTTTAATGATATAGCGAGTGATAGGCACAATTTCCAATTGATAGAGCGTCCTTTAGAGACACGGGCTGTGAGTAGGGAGAGGGAAACTCACTCGTTTGTACGTGACAAAGAAGTTATCGGGAGAAAGGAGGATAAGAAGGCCATCATAGGTCTATTGCAAGACTCTGATGCGAAAGAAAATGTTTCGTTCATATCCATAGTAGGAATTGGTGGGCTTGGGAAGACCACGCTTGCTCAATATGTATACAATGATGAGACAGTCAAGGCACATTTTGAATTGAAAATCTGGGTGTGTGTTTCTGAGGTCTTTGATGTGAAAACCATTGTTGAAAATATAATTATATCTGCAACTGATGAAAAACCTAAAAGCCTTATAATGGAACATTTGCAAAATAAACTTCGCGAAATTCTCAATCAAAAGATGTATTTACTTGTGTTGGATGATGTGTGGAATGAGAATGAAGATAGATGGGATGAATTGAGAACTCTTTTGTTGGGTGGTAAAAGGGGAAGTAAGGTGGTGATAACTACACGGGCCAAATTGGTTGCAGATCTTACTAGCTCAATCTCACAATATCCTCTAGAGGGCCTGTCAGATGATCAATCTTGGGCTTTGTTGAAGCGAATGGCATTTGAAGAAGAGCAAGAGACCATCAGTACTAACTTTAAAGCAATTGGTATGGATATACTAAAAAAATGTAAGGGAGTGCCTCTTGCTATAAAGATAATAGGACGGGTCTTAAATGACAAAAAAACAGAAGCTGAATGGTCATACATCAAGAATATTGAACTCTCAAAGGTACCTAAGTTGAAAGATGGTATTATGCCGGTTTTAAAATTGAGTTACGATCATCTCCCATCATATTTGAAATGTTGTTTCGCATATTGTTCATTGTTTCCCAAAGATTATTTGATTGATAAGTTGACATTGATACAATTATGGATAGCACAGGGGTTTATCCAATCACTAGATGAGAACTTACTATTAGTGGATGTTGCCAATGATTACTTCAAGGAGCTACTTTGGAGATCCTTCTTCCAAGAAGTAGAAGAAGATGAAGGCATGACTAGTAGGTTTAAAATGCATGATTTAATCCATGATCTTGCGCAATATGTATCAGAGACTGATTGTACACTGGTTGATACCAGTGCAAAAAATGTGAAAGAAACGGGACACCATCTATCGTTTCCATTTTACAATGTTTCATTCTTTGAGGAGAATTTAAATACGTTGGTTAAAGCAAACAAGATACGGACATTTATATTGGCATATAACAAGTGGGAATATGATCAGGGAACAATTGAAGAATCAACTCTCAAAAAACTTATTTCTACTTTTAGATACGTGCGTGTGTTAGACCTACATGGTTTAAATATGAAGATGTTGCCAAATACTCTAGGTACTTTGATGCATCTAAAGTACCTTGATCTTTCCTCTAATGATATTGAGGTTCTCCCTAGTTGTATTATTAAATTGGTGAATTTGCAAACATTAAAGCTCTCTAGATGTAAAAAGCTTAGAGAGTTACCCGTAGATATTCAGAAATTGGTCAGCCTCAAGCACCTTCACATAGATGGTTGTGAGAATTTGACTCATATGCCATGTGGATTAGGGCAAATCACTTCTCTTCAAACATTAACCTTATTTGTTGTGAGTAAGGGTTCTGTAGGTTCTTTCAAGCATTGCGGTGGGCTAGCGGGATTAAAGAAGCTAAATGACTTGAGAGGAAAATTAGAGATTAAAAATTTGGCATGGGTGAAAGATGCTTCCTCAGAATTCAAGGTTGCAAATTTGAAGGAGAAGCAGCATCTCAGTGAGTTGGAATTAAGCTGGAATTTGGAGGGTGATGATGCCGTAGATACCTGTGATGATGAAAATTCCATGGATGGCCTCCAACCACATCAAAGTTTAAAATCTTTGAACGTGAACGGGTACATGGGTGTGAGGTTTTCTAGTTGGCTTTCATTCTTAACAAATCTCGTTGAATTAAGAATATACAATTGTAAGAAGTGCCAATATTTGCCACCGTTGTATCAACTCCCATCTCTCCGACAACTAATTATTTCGAATATGGATGGTCTGGAGTACATGACAGACGGGGATATGAATGATGAGATATCTGCTTCACTGGCATCACCATCAACATTTTTCCCATCCCTTGAGGATCTCCGTATCGGTGGTTGCCTCAATCTAAAGGGATGGTGGAGGAGTGTGGATAAGGGGAATGAGGCAACAACGACATCAACAATATCATCATCATCATCATCAACTAATCACATACCCTTGCCCTCCTTTCCGCGTCTTTCTTGTTTTTATCTTTGGAATTGCCCTAAGATGACTTGCATGCCGCTATTTCCAAATCTTGAAAAGAAGCTTTATTTATGGAATAGCAGTTTGAAGGCGTTGGAAGAGACAATAGAGATGAATAATAGGGGAGGAAGGGCTTCTTCATTTCCGTCCTCTTCCTCTTCCTCCTCCTTCTCCCCTCCTCTCTCCAAATTAAAGAAATTGGAGTTGTGGCATATACAGGAGTTGGAGTCTCTGCCAGAGGAGTGGTTTAAAAACCTAACTTCTCTTGAGACATTACAGATTAGGAACTGTCCCAATCTGACGTCACTTCCCGAAGGGATGAGTCACCTCACCTCTTTACATACCCTGAATATCATCACTGGCTGTCCCCAATTAAAGCAAAGATGCGAGAATGAAAATGGAGAGGATTGGGATAAGATTTCTCACATCCCAAATCTTAGAATATATTGAACTACTGCATACGCTTCCCTGGTATGTTCTTCACTCTTCTCTGATTTTATTTTATTTATTTATTTTTAAAATTTTAAAAACTTCTTTTATAATTTCAGTAATTCCAGATGCAAGATTTTGAAAGCACAAGCAAAACCAAAATTAAAAAACTCTATAATTTCTTTTTCCACACAAATAAATAAATAACAGAACTTTACGTTTTCTTTTTCTTTTTCTTTTTCTTCGCCTAGATATAGCCTGGGCCTCATTATATGGGTTTCTGATTGTGTGATTGATGCTGAAATTGCAGAAAGAACAACAGGATTTCAAATGGGAAGAAGAAAGTGTAAGTATTATATAAGCAAAACTCTACATATTTTTTTTTTTTAATTTTCTTTGAACTTTGGATTTGATTAATTTGTTTTGATTTTAGTTGTTTTTATGTAAAAATATGAAATTTTTTATAAATCTTTTCTGGGTTTCATTTAAAATATACATTTCTTTTCTTGCTGGGTTCCATTTTATGGGCATGTCTGCAGTTATGATAAAGACAAAAAAGGAGCACTGGTCCCTTTTTTTTTTTTGTTGTTGCTAAGAATATGTTTTTGATCCGTGTACTTCTATTAATAACCTCCTCCTGCCCTGTGTGATCAGCTGTAGCATTATTAGGGTTACAACTATGGCTTTTTGACTCCATCAGTGTGCTAGAACCACTGTTGATACCCCAGTTTCAGCCTTCTCTTGGTTAACAAGAGTTGGCATGTGAAGAAAAATATTGAGCTATTGTGTCTATTGGCAAAACTAAAATTTTATAGTTTACAGTAATAGCTTGGTTCATATGGGTATAAGAAAATATTTTGAATTATTGAACTGATGAATTAAGGAGGGGCATACTATCTAAGGCAAGATTAATGTTACAGTGTCTTTTAGGTAGCATCCAAAGGTATTTCTCCTCTTTTAATGTCCCTAGTGTTCTAAACTTGCTTGTTTCTTCTTTCTTATCTGTTTCACTATAAATCCACAGACCATTTCTAATGATTTCGGGGTATCATAAACTTGATTGTACTGTTTGAAGAAGAGATTGCAAGTTGGTCATTACTGACATCAGGCATCTTACTGCACTAATAATTAGGTTTAAGGATTTCAAGGTTGAGATTGGGCTTAATTAATTGCTGGATATGGTTATAAACTCTGGAGAACAAATGGAAAAAGGATAGTTTAAAAGAAGAGGAAGAAAAAATATAAAAGAGAGAGAGAGAGAGAGAGAGAGAGAGAGAAATGAGATAAGATTGCCTCAGAATCAAAAGGAGGCCTTTTTGGAGTTTCAGCTAGAAAATAATTACTAGAATCTCCATTGTCAGTAGGGTGCAACCACTTCAGATTCTTAATTATCGATGTTTTTAGTTATTTATCCATAACTTGCTTAAAACATCTGCATAGTGTTTTATTATTATTATTTCTTCTGATGTTTTGGAAAATTTAATTACTATTTCTATATGCAGAGATTTTTTGAAGAGCAAAGCAAACTTTTGAAAGGGTGTCGGCAAGAACGGGGGACGATTGGTAAAAACTTCTCACATCCTAGGTATGTGCTTAATTGTTTATTCTATACTGTTTTTTTATGATGACAAATATCTTAGTTGATCTCATATACAGAGCCAATTGGTACTTATTCAAACTTTAGGGCTCTGTAATTGTGCAACAAGTCAGCTAATGAAGCATAGGGAAATCAAGGTTTTATAGCTTAAAATCACTTTATTCTTCCATGTAATACTTCTACACTAGCATGGCAATCATGGCTGAAGAGGGAGTCTTCTTGCTAATTTCATTAAAAATAAAAATAATTGTTACTAAAATTGTCATCGTTTCCAAACAATGTGGCAGTCTATGGGAGTTCTGAAATCATAAGCTCAAATCTTGGTTTCTGAACTTAAAACCAGGCTTGATCTCATGATTTTTTTAGTACCTTTTCACTTTTGTCTTAAGAGAGAGAAAAATAAATTGGTTGCATCTAAGGCAGGTAATTTGGATCCTCTATGAATCAAAAAATAAAAAGTCATTTACCAGAATGACCTCTTAATTTTCCCAATAAAGGTTGAAAAGGAAAAGTAAAAAAATTGTTTCTTCTCCTTCAACAAGTCATTTCTTCTTTAATGGAAATGTTCATACTTTGTTTGGTTCTCTCTCACTTTTCCACTGCCTCCCACTCTCCCCTGACCTAGAAAACCTGACCACTCATTAGCAGTGGCTCTATGTAGTTTATCAATTCATTTCATGCGGGATTTTTGAAAGAAAGTTTCATTGTTGTGTTATGTAGTGAGCGAAAAAGACCATGCTTTCAGCATTTGATTTTGTGTTGCGTGTGGGTCTGCTACATGGTTAATGGGGATGACAATCGCCTGCATTACATTATTTTGACTTGATTCATTCTGCTTTAATGTTGTCAAATATGTTTCTGTTGTTTGCTTTCTAGTTTAAAATTGTCAAGCTTTTTTATCGAATATGTAGCTAACACTTGAATATTTGTTTATCTGTTAGTATATTTTATAGATGAATATCAGTGTGGAGCTCTTTCTTTGTCTGTGTTTTTTTGTGTAATTTTCTATGTGTACATTTTTTCTTTCTAATATGCTCTTTGCTCTTTTTGTAAATTCAGGGGCAGCATTTGTGAATCTTATATTTGTTACAAATTTTGTAGAGAGAGACTGTGTGAAGGTCTAAGAAGTGTGTGATTTCCATGTGCAGTGGTTCCAAGTGGAAACCTTCTAAAGCAGGTTTCATTGTGGGCAATGAATTTGAGAAACAAGACAGCAACATCATTTCAAATTTTCTTGAATTATTGGGCCTTGATGATTTAATTGGTTTCAAAAGTCCTATGGAAGAAGAATGTCATGATATTGATGAAGTAAGTTTTTGGTATAGGAGGAGAATTGGGTCAAAGATGATGGGATTTAAAGAGAAGATAGCCCTCCTGATTGCTACCATGTTTGAAAGCAAGGGTGTGTTAAATTATATTCTGGAAACCAGTTATATTGATGTTAACTAGGCTTCTGGTTTGGACGGGTTTCTGCACTCCATTTTGTTGCTACTGTGGACTTTGCTACAGATAAAAATCATATGTTCAAATCTTGGTTTCTGAACTTAAAACTAGACTTGATATTATGATTTTTTTTGTAACTTTTTGACCTTTTAACTTTTCAATGGCCTTGGCTTCATATGGTTTATCAATTTAGTGAGTGAAAATGACCCTGCTTTCACCTTTTGATTTTGTGTTGGGTGTTGGTCTGCTGCAAGGTTAATGGGTGTGAAAATCACCTGCATCACATTATTTTGGCTTGATACATTCTGCTTTAATGTTGTCAAATATGTTTCAGTTGTTTGCTTCCTAGTTTAAAATTGTTAGGATTTTTTTATCTTATTAAAAGTTCCATCTTTTTATAATGCTACATTATAGTATATGGTCTATTGGTTGGTTAATTTTGGGGTGTGCTTTTCATTATCTGAGTTATGAACATCTTACTGCAATAGTGTTTACATTAAATGGTTTGTGCTTTGTTGTGTTTGCTTTAATTTTCCTATTGTTTCTAATGGTATGGGAATTTTAAAGTTATTTTCGGAATCTCTGTACTGCATTTATTGTTTGATTGATTTGTTATGAAGAGTGATTCTTTTTTTAAATATCATTTTTGTCTATTAAAACATATAAGAAAAAAAAAAAGAAAAAAAAAGAAAAAAAAAAAGAAGAAGATAATGAATGAATTAATTAATGGGGAAAAGAGCAACTTGATATGGGGCTTTCCATTTTATTTTGTTAATAATTAAAGCATCCTGGTTGGTTGCTAAGAAAATGAAATAAAAGGATGTAAGCTATGTTTTGAATCTCATGTTTTGGTTCCTATGAGAAAATGAATCTCATTTTTTGGTTCCTATGAGAAAATGTTTGGTCGTGTTTGTTGTGATTTTGACAAAGTTCTGTTTCATATCTGTTGGAATTTTTAGCAATCACCCTAAAGTTTTGTTGTCACGTGGCCTTATTGGGGATCACGTGGCATTGATGCTTTACAGCCCTACCAACTGGTGCAAGTCTACCAATGCACTGTGAAGCCCCTCATGCGGTCACGCCCGCCCGCTGCACTCAGACGTGGGGTTTTGCTCTGCTGCCATTGAATAAAGACTTTCATGTGACTCTTCCTAACACCTTAAGGTTTTGGGAGCATTGGTTAGCATCATGGCCATAACAATATTGACTTGAATGTGGGTGATATTTGTATGAATATATGGCTAATGCTGAATATTTGTTTATAGGAGTGGAGCTCTTTCTCTGTCTGTTTGTTTCTGTGTAATTTTCTAAGAGTGAATTTTTTCTTTCTAATATGCTCTTTGCTCTTTTTTGTAAATTCAGGAGCAGCATATGTGAATCTTATATTTGTTACAAATGTTGTAGAGAGAGACTGTGAAGATCTGAGAATAGTGTGATTTCCATGAGCAGTGGTTCCAAGGGGAAACCTTCTGAAACAGGTTTCATCATGGGCAGTGAATTTGAGAAACAAGACAGCAACATCATTTCAATATTTCTTGAATTCTTGGGCTTTGATGATTTAATTGGTTTTAAAAGTTCTATGGAAGAAGAATGTCATTATATCAATGAGGGAAGCTTGTGGTATGGGAGGAGAATTGGGTCAAAGATGATGGGATTTAAAGGGAAGACAGCCCTCGTGACTGCTACCATGTTTGGAAGCAAGGGTGTGTTGAATTATGTAATGGAAACCAGTTGTGTTGATGTTAACCTGGCTTGTGGTTTAAATGGGCTTCTGCACTGCCTTTTTGTTGCTGCTGTGGACTTTGCTATTTCAAGTGAGGTTTTTAAGCTCTTGCTTGAAGCTTTCTGCACTTCATTTTGTCTTGTTGCATATTGTTGATTATGTACAGTACACCTTGTTCATTTTATTCTTGCTGTTTCTTTTCTCTATAGTAATCGTATTTAAATAATAATGTAATGGAACATGTATTTAGTGTGGATTTGATTTCTATGGTCATGCATTTTGGATATGCATGACAGTAGTGCGATGGTTAGTAACATAAAATTATTATTTTAATAAATTCCTTTTTTTTTTGTTTTAATAAAAAATAATCTCTTTCCTTCTTCGTCATAAGATAAGAGAAGCTGTAGCAAAAAGAGGTGGGGGTAGAGGTCATACATTAGTTCCACCATGTGATGGTAACTTGGAGTTAGAGAGAGATTTATTTTTTACATTCATTAGTTTTATAACTGATGGATTGATAAAAGAACACATGACATCTTATGTATCATGGACATTAAGAATTGGTGATATGAACCCATGGCCGGCTAAATAGCAAAATTTAAGGAATCAAAATTGCAATCCCATTTCAGTTCAGCTATAAATTTACCAGGAAAAAACTTTTGACTTCTTTCAAACAGTCCTAACTTTTTCTAACAATTTCTGATCCATCCTTCCTACACCATACATCCATCCTAAACTCTATCTTAAACTGTAATGTGGTTGTTTTGACTTATGAGTATATTTTTTGAATTTGAACATTGTAGCATATAATATAAAAACCAGTAGTGTAACTCTTTAATAATTGTCAGATAGATAAATAATTAGTTTTTTAGTAGTTGGAGGTCAGGATTGTCATAAATTAATCTTATCTTATTTTGGTCTTTGTAATCTATCCAAAACTAGCCACCATTGGCAAGGACATGGTCCAATGTGTACCAAAGTGGTATCAGAGCATGACGATGGACAAGAGTGTAGTTTAACAAAATGTTAGTTCTCTCATGACTAAGTTGGCGACAAATGCTTAAGAGAATCACAGGGATTTAAGCCATGCTCGAGCACGCTCTTCCACACGGAAGGACAGAGAAGCACACCTTGCTGCTTCAAGGAATCGCTCAGAGGGAAGAGGACAGCAAGTGGGAAATCACTGTGATCGTGGCTGTACTGTAGAAGAAGATGGAGACGTCATTATGGATTTAGAGCAAATGGATAAGCAAGAAACACCAGGTTTCTCACTGCATGCCATTAGTGGTGACCAATGCACCCAAGACGAAGAAGGTATCAGGTTGAATTAATTAATAAGTCTTGTTTGTATTGTGGCACTTACATAACATGGATTTTATTTAGTCTTTGATGTAGTCTTGATCTCTTAAGGATAGTTAGCTTATCATAAAATCATAATGCGTCTTTGGACAATTATATGTTTTATATCTATTGGAAAAAAAATCGAATATAAATTTGGAGCTTTGTATGCACAAGTACAGGAATTCATTTTTCTGATTAAAAAATTATAAAGAAATGTGTTACCTTGTTTAATTATATCATAAACAAGTCCCTTGTTTGTATGAATTTCTTGTTTTTATGTTCATCAGTGTCAGGAAATCAGGAGTGCCCCCTGCAGAAAAGTATTGTTGCCCTTCGAAAATAATTTCGCAAGGAAAAAATGAACAGCAAAGCTTTCTTCCACCAATGTTCTCTAGAAGAAGTTATTCAGAACCCAGGAAAACAAAATCCAGCTTTTGGTTCAAATTGAAGGTGGTGATATTTCCCTTTTCCTCTAGAATTTTGAAATTGGTTTCTGTTGATTAACTAGAGCATTGGAGAAAGCTTCAGCCTTTTCCTGCCCATAGGGGATCTTGCCATTGATCAGACTACTTTCATTACTGAGTTGTGAGTTTTTTATTAAAGGAGTGGAAGGAAAAGATACATCCATTGGGATGGAAAAGAAAGGAAAGAATTTGTTGTGTCCATTTATTGTGTTGTTCTGTTCTCAGTTTATTTTTATTTTTTTTATTACAAGTTGGTAATATTCTCGTGCCATATCAACCTGTTTCAACAACTATGAATACCACACAAAGTTATGGAAGTCAACTGAATTAGTGAGAGAAAGCAGAGTCTTCTGAATATAAGAAGAGGGAAATTGATGGTTGATAAGGAACAACCAATCAACTCATCAGGTGTTTGTCGTTGAGTGATCTTGGAATTATTTTTAGATTTGTATGTGGTATGTTTGCAGCTATTTTTGACATCTGACAAGTTGGTACGTAAGATTTTTCCAGACGTTCGTACATGGATGATGATGAAGAGAAAAAGAATAGCACTGTGTGGTTTTTCTTGTCTAAAATTTCTTGAACTTTTTGGTTCTTTTTATTTTCTTCTTTTCTTTGGCTAAGCAGTAAGCATATGTTCATGATTCGAGTACTTCTGTGTTTCCCAAAATTATTCTGGTTTACGGTATATTTGACTCAATGAAAATGGTTTACTCAACATACAACCCACAAGATTAGACTCTAGTGTCAATCTTCACAAGGATGTGCTTCCTACGCAAAAATTTAGAAAAATCATTCCCTTGAAAGTTTATTGCAAATCAAGACAGACCAAAAAAGCTTAAGATATATCTAGTTGAACAAAGAAATGGAAATGTCCACAAAAAGAAAGTGTGGTAAGTGTGTCTAATAAGCTTTAGTTAGTGTATTTTTTAACAAAAAAGTATACATGTATTTTACTTGTGTGTGTTTGTTCCTTAAAAAAAATTAAGGTAGGTAATTATTCCACATTGTTTAAGAGAGTGTGTGTATAATTTTCCCTATCCTTGTTTAAAAGTTACCATGACTTTTGAGTGGAGTTTGTGGTGTGTCGTTGTATTAGAATTTCATTCTTGTTCCCTTACATGTAAGAGTGTGTTTTTGTTTCTTAAAAAATATATATATTTTACTAAGTGGGCTAAATATATAATGGGCCTAATCCTATAGTCTATGATAATAAAATGATTAATTGCAGCCATAGGATAACACCCCAATAACAAAAGAAGAGGAAGAATAAATGGGAAAGAAATTACACTTAAACCATCCTAAACTATACCTCATATTACAATTTGCACTCTAAACTTTCAAATGCACGTTTCGCACTATAAGCTATAACCCTTACTACACTTTGTTTAAAGTACAAAGTGTAATTAGAAATATAATTTAGGGTGATAAAGTATAATTTTTTCATTATTTTTAAGGGATTGAGAAGAGGGGCAATTAGTTCTTTTCACGTGGTGTCGTATTTTTCCATCTAAGTTAACAACAAACCTAATATCAGGATGCAAAGTGTAACAATAATCATAGTTTAGGGTGCAAAATGTGCATTCGAAAAGTTTAGGATCCAAAGTGTAATTGGAGGTATAATTTAGGGTGGTAAAACGTAATTTTCCCAATAAATGGGCTAGAGAAAAACTTGATCAAATTCACTATTAGAAGATGAAATAAGGTGAATTAGGACACACATGTTGATATAGATAAAATCATTTGGGGAGATTGTCTAGTGGTAGGAAGCTTTTCTAACCTATTACACTTGCTAGATTAAGAGTTATGTGTTCAAGTAGTAGCAAGTCTCATTAGTGCCTATGTGATCTGACCACGCCATAACGCAAAGCAGTGGTTTAAGTGGTGTGGGGCAGTGACTACACTTGCGATCCTTTTTTTTATTTATTATTTATTATTTTATTATTATTTATAAAATAATATAGATAAAATCCAATCTCTAGATTGGACATATAACCCCACAAGAATATGTAAAGCCAGAAGGAAAATCACTCTTAATTGGTGCAAAACTTACACTGTGTTTGGTTGGGGTGAAAATAGGAATGATGGAAAACAGAGGAAGGAAAATAGGGTGAAAAACAATGTTTTCCACTGTTTGGCAAAAGAAGTAAAATGGGGAGGAAGGAAAACTCGAGAGAAAGTTTTCTCTTCTAGGCCCACAATTTTCATCCTCCCAAATCGGGAGGAAAAAGCTGGAGAGAAAAGTACTCTCACAGCACTTTTACACAAATGCCCTCTTTTTCTCTCCTCTCATAGCTACAAACACAACAATCTTTCTCTCAAATAACTCTAAACTCAAGCATAATCAAATTATCAGAATACAAACTCAAAAACGTAATTTTAAAATTAATCAAATCATAACAATAAAAGCAAAAAAAGAGAGAGAGAGAGAGAGAGAGAGAGAGAGAGAGAGAGAGAGAATGAGAGCACTAGCTGGAACGTTCTTGAATGAGGGAGAAAAAGAAAGAAAAGAAGGGGGAGATAAAGAGATAAGGACAAACGTGGATGGAGGAGAAAAAAAAAAAAAAAAAAAGAAAGAAAGAAAAGAAAAACGTATGGATGAAATGAAGGCTGAGAAAGGAGAAATAATATGAAGAATAAAAAATCCTAATTGAGAAATGTTATCACAATATTTTCACAATAAATTTTAAGTAACAGATTGTTATTAGTTAATATTGGTGAATAAAAAAATAATTTCAGTGGTGGGTTCAAATTAGAACTAGTAACAACTTTCCACATAAATTTTGTTGTGAAAGTATTGCGAAAAATATTGTGGACGTAACACTTCTCATTGAAAAATATAATTGTTGGTAAATTTTATATTATTTAATGAGTACAAATAAATCTATATTTTACCTACTATGTAATAAGGGTATAATAGTCAATTTATATAAACTACATTTTTCTATCCTCTCACTTTTCTTTTCAACCAAACAAAAGAGTTTTCCATCCTTCCACTTTTCTATCCCTCCAACCAAACACACACGAGAAAAAACTAAATATTTTCTATTCTCGCACTTTTCTATCCTCCTACTACTTTTCCTTCCTCCAACCAAACGGACCCTTAAGGAAAACAAGTATGCAAGAATTTCTCTACATAACATGTAAGAATCCATTTTTTTATTCAATCAACTGTCTTGTCCATAAATTTTTTATTACCCATATTTTCACATATAGTTCTTACCATATATGATGTCTTTTCATGAATGAGTAGTAAGATGAATTGAACTCGACACACTCTGATACTATTTGTTTATCACGTTCTTGAAAGTATAGTATTGTGACATTTGCACCCATACAAGTATAGTTGACATTTGTGAAGAATTACAGGTTTATATAAAAATTATAAAAATACCTTATGATGATTATGAAATGAAATTACTTAATTATACTTGAAGTCACTTAATATGCTTGTAAACAGGTTTTTTTTAAAAGAATAAATTAATTTATATATTAAATTGAATTTATTTCAATGTTGTGTAATCATTCTATTGAATTTTAGGACTAAGGGTATAACCCTTAATTATTTTTATGTCATTACTCAAAAGTTAAAAAAATTTCTACTGTGACTGGAAAATTTATGGGTAGGAGATTTATGAAAAAATCTATGTTGGCAATGATGATATGGGTTATCCTCACTCTTGTTGATGTACACGCTAATGACCATGGCTCTACTCTTAATGATCCCCTTGAATTTCATATTGCCAAAATAAAATTTATTGATTGCCTTGTATATGCATTTGAGAGGTGTCATGAAGTTAGCAAAGAATATATACATCCTCATGGACTTGCAACTTGTGCTTTTCCAATGTTTGATTATTGCATGGAGAAGAAAAAGTTGCCAGTTATCCACCAGGTGGTTGAAGTCGCTTCAAAGTGCATGATTTCATGCCTTAATAAGAGAGATGAAAAACTTTTTTGTTTGGAAATCTGTTTCATAAATTGTTACGAAGAGCACCTAAAATAACATGAAGAGCATAACAAAGAGCATGTCAATCTTTACTTTGTGTGTGTGAGAGAGAGAGAGAATAATGTCCTTTTTTTTAATGAAAAAATAATGTACTTATGCATGAACAATATATTTGTGAGGTTGTGAGCAACCATTACCTTATATACAGAAAAGAAGGGACTCTTAAAATTTTTTTTTTTTCGAAATTAGTTGTAGAAAGTTCGTTATGAATTACTTATGTTTTTTTGCCATAGAATGCTTAATGTTGTTACTGTTGGGGATTTCATGACCAAATCAAGGAGTGATAATGAAAGAACAAAATGAACACATCAAGTAAATAGAATTTAGAGATTGACTTGGAAGTACAATAGAAAAGAATTTGATCCAAGAATGAACAAAATTCTATTGAAATGTAAACTTTGATTACAACATAATAACAATAACAAGAGTTCTAATAAAATATACACATCCATAGGCAAAGATTTGCCTAAAATAGATGGTGCCAGCAATTTTCAATTCTGTTCTCATATTTTTCTATTTTTTACTACACTTTCGTAAACCAAAAGAAAAATTAATTCTTAATGAATGAAGAGAATGATCAAATTTTAAAGTCATCCCTACCATCCAATGATTCAAAAGAAAACAAAAACAAAATTATATTGAATTGTACACTTTGCTCAGCCATAATAACAAGAATTTTATTGAAGAATAAAATTTGATTACAAGGTCGTAAAAATATTATAGCTGATAATAAGTAACTTTTTGACCATCACAGTACATATTTCCATTAGAAAAGAGGGAGAAAAAAGTCTTGCATGCTTGAAGATCAACTTGTTGGAAACTTCAACTCCGAGCGAAGCAAGGGTACATTTCTGAAACTTGCTTGTGTAGAACTTGTCCATCTTTGAAGGACAAGAGAAGTAGGAATGCAAGTTAAAAGCTTCATAGTCATGAAAACTAAAAATTATGTATTTATGTTGATAAGTTGGTAACAGGTAAGAGTGAAGTCTTTAAAGTATGGTAACGATTAACAACAAATTTCCTAAGTCCTAACCATCATGAACATAAGAAAATTAGTTTCAAAGCACAATAATGATCTATGATGGTTGTCAGTCGAGTCGTGGAAGTACTGCAAGTTATAAAAAACATGTAACCAAAGTGCCTAGAAATTAACTACATAAAGACTAAGATTAAAGAACTAATTTCATTTAGACATTATAAAAACAAATTTCATGGCCAATAGTCTACATCTATAGTAGTTTCTGGGGATGCCAGGACAAGTGAATATCCAAAAAAGTCCATTTTGTATAATTTTGAACTTGAAAATTTGTACAACCAAGTGACACTCAATCTGGATCATTCAAGACAATAAAAGCATATTTTTTTTAACAACTTGTCTACAAGAAGCCTTTAAAGTCAAATTTGCATAATTACCTCCAAATGCAAGTTAAAAACTCTATTTAGTTTCTTCTTTTTTCTTGTTGGATGTAGTTGCTAACTATCTAAAGCATGCTTTTTTTAACAACCTGAGATGAAATATATGTTGTCAAAATTTTTCCACAAAAGCATTTTTCAGTGTGTTGAATATTCATTTTTTGGTCAAACACTCAAACAGGCAACTCCACAGGGTTTGATCTTTCATCATTAGGAACCTAATAATAACCCTTCAAAATTCAACAATAAAATTACCCTTCAGATGTTATAGTCTTATAGGCTTCAAATGACTAGATCATCTCATCTGTTCTATGATTTGAAAGAACACCACCAATGCATTATTGGCTCTCTCTTTCACTTGATAATGATATTCACAAAAATGCTAATAAATTATTAAACATGCAATATGAACATCATGTCAATGCTTGAATTGAAATAGTGGCAAAGTTCATAAACAGTTTATATATGGTACCTTTCATCTACATATGGGTTGGGTTGGAATTTATTGAGGTTGAAAATGTGCCATAGTTCATGCATGTTTGAAATGTTTTCACCAAAAATTGCAAAAGGAATGAAACTTCTAAGTCCGTATAGTTCGAAATTTAAGAGTTTCTATCAGTATCATACTATCATGTAAATGTCCTCTAGCATCTTACAAAATAAAACCCAGTGAGCTAAGAAAATCAAAGGGGTGTAGACTATATGGCAAAAGTTACATGAAATTACAATGGTTTGCAGAAAAAGTAAGCCTCATCTGTCCAAGAAGACTAGGCCTTTCCCATATATATGTTCCAAGCATCTTATTAGGTGCAGGCAATATAAGAACTGGATTTTAATTAAAACTCATAAAATTCCAAACTTAGAACCAATAACAAGCATAATTCCGCAACCATTACATTTTCCATTACCCAAAAATATGCGCAAAAAGCCACTTAATAGATTTTTTGAAAATGAATTTTAGAAAAACTACCTTAGAGAAATGACTAGAACAACCGAAGTAGCATGCTCCAAGAACCGATGCAAACCAAACCCCAAACCAAAACCTAACGGTCGGACGTCAACAGAGACAAACAACAAGCCATTGAAATTGACACCCTCTACTGCTTTTAGAAGAGCTCAAAGCAGAGTGTGGGTGGTAGAGGTGGAAAGAGATTTGTGGATTTTGGGATAATCCGACGAGACCGAGTCCACTCTTGTCAAAACCGGCAAGGCGGAGTAATGGCTGTGCTGGAGGCACAGTCGGGGTTGAGAAAAGAGCAAAGAGGAGCGTCAGGGAGAGGGAGGCAGAGAGAGAAAAACCTTGGTGGAAGAGAGAGAGGGGAAGAAGAGAGGAGAGAGAGGGGGATGTTTGGAGACTAGCTTAGTGAGGGGATAGAATATAGTAAGATAACATGCGTTTGAAAGGTATTTGGAAATTAGCATCTCGACTCTCGAGTTTTAGAAACTCGAGCTCTATATAAAACTCAAGGCTTAAAGACTCGCTTTCTAGTTGCTGAGTTGGACACTATTATGCCACATAGATCTCGAGTCTTAAAGACTCGAGTTCTACAAAACAAAACTGAGTCTTTAAGACTCGATTTCCTTTAGGAAATACAATTATGCCATATAGATCTCGAGTCTATAGGACTTGAAATTTAATTAAAATATACTTGGATCTCGAGTCTTATAGACTCGATTTTTGCTGGGCAAAATGTTATAAAACACAGATACGCATTAGTAAGTCACTCTCTCACCCATAACAGCCTCTAACACTCCTTACACTCTCTCACCCATAACACTCAGCCTCTAACACTCCTCACCCATAACACTCACACTTCTCATACTACATTGCCTTTGATCTCACACCACATTGCCTCTTTGTCGCTGCTCCTCCCTCTCAACAAATTTACATCTCAGGTAAGGGTTTGCATTTGATTGTCATTGTAGTTGGGTGTGGGTTAAAGAGTTTGACTATTTATTTGGTAGATAGTTAACATAACTTAGCTATGATACCAATATTGTGAATTATAGAACTTTGCTTTCTTAGTGTAAATTTTTTGAGTATTTATTTGCATTGTTTTTGTTATCAAAATTTATTCATCATTTCTAGGCTCTTATCTTCACGATCTTACAAGAATTTTGACTTTATTCATCATTGTATTGGGTACGAAATGGGTATTGAAATTCATGCCCTTCGAATGAATTGTAATGAAATGGGTATGTAATTCATGCCATTTGAATGTGTAATGAAATGACTTTTTTTTTTCTATTGGGTATGTAATTAGATAAAATGTTGTATACTTTTACAAGGATTTGGCTTTTTATTTATTTATTTTTTTATATTGGGTATCAAATGTGTAGTCTTAGTATGACCGAAAAAGGATTTGGGTATGAAATGTGTAACGAATGTGTAATGAAATTCATGCCCTTTTAATGAATTGGTATTTGTATTTTGTGTTGTTTGACTACATAAAATATTTTCTAACTAACATAGTAATTTGACTCTAACAGGGTCACAATGATTGTAATTGATATAATCTTATACCATGGTAGTTCACTTAAGAATGCCAATGCGAATAAGGGATTGCCATTTGAAAGGCCGGGTATAAAGTGCTATTATACCCAAATTGATCGTAGGTTAAAGACCCTTGAAGAATTGAAGATGATAGTTATGGAAGAATTGTGTGTGAATCCTACTGTGCACAACATACAAATTACCGTCTTCCACATGAAGTCCTGAAGCACTAGATTAACTACAAGTATATGATGATATAAGTAGACAAACATGTAAAGATCATGTTTAACAAGTTGGAGAGAATGCCCGAAGTAAGTGGTATTGAGTTGTACACACAGTTGGAGCCGCGTGTAGAAGTTGCTATTGAGGAAATCTAACAAACAACCACAAGTTTACAGGTTACAGTTTCGGATGCTCAACATGAGTATTTTATACATGTAGAGGATGATGATGTTCATGATGACGACGATGATGATGACAATGATGATGACGACGACTATGTTGATGAGATTGCCATTAACGGTGAAGATTTTGTTGATAGAGATGAGTATGAAGAGAGGATTGAACAAGGGGACTTTGAGAGGGACATTAAGGGAGACAGTGATGACGATGAGATATTTGACCGTAGTGAACTTGATTCAAACAATGTTATTAGTGTCCAAAACATTACGAATACAATCCCTGCCTACGCATGTAACGACCCAAGGAAAAGCGCTAGCCACATCTGCGCTATACCTCAAAAGGACTAGTCACAATTGAGGCTCCTTGTAGTTGTTAATAAAGCCCAGATCTACCCAGTAAATACCCGATGTGGGACTCATCACACACCCACACACATCACACAATCAATCAAATTGGGGCATCACAATCTCCCCCATTTAAATCCCTAACGTCCTCGTTAGGGCCCACTTTGTGGGGTAGTGTCTCCAAGCCCATACGGGGTTACCGGGCCGGCTCTGATACCATATGTAACGACCCAAGGAAAAGCGCTAGCCACATCTGCGCTATACCTCAAAAGGACTAGTCACAATTGAGACTCCTTGTAGTTGTTAATAAAGCATAGATCTACTCAGTAAATACCCGATGTGGGACTCATCACACACCCACACACATCACACAATCAATTAAATTGGGGCATCATAATCTCCCTCACTTAAATCCCTAACGTCCTCGTTAGGGCCCACTTTGTGGGGTAGTGTCTCTGAGCCCACACGGGATTACCGAACCTGGCTCTGATACCAACACTGTCACGACCCAAATCCATGGAACATGAATTTAGATACATGACAAACTTGCTGAACTAATATAACTTACTAAACATAATTAATCCAAAATAAATTAAAAACTCCAAAGAAACAATACTCTTAAATAAAACCTCTTACAAAATCCAAACATCCACAAATTTTGAATAATCTCCAAAATACAGTGAAATCTAAAGCGGAATAACACAAAAAAAAATATAACTAATAATCTTTTAAGACTTCCAGTATTATTGACTTTGCCTAAAACTCCCACGCTCTACCTTGCACCTTATGAAGCAATCCAAAGGTTCTGCTACCCAACTAAACTTTAATCTGAAAAAATAGTAGTTGATGGGGTGAGCCACACATCCAGTAAGTAATTATACAGAATACACAATGGAATAGAGTCAAGCCAGGCACGAGTATTTTGATTTTTCACAAACTCATTCAATGATATCAAAAATAATTATTCCAAAACATGTAATGAATCACTTAATACAATTGTAATCACATCTTAAAATCATTTGAAATCACATTCATAAAATTGATCAGAGCACAGTTTCACATACACACATCACATATTCTCACATACAATCCTGTGAGCGGATACCAACATCTAACCCCTGCTGGTGAGGGATCAACACATATTCTCACATACAATCCTGTGAGCGGATTTATACATATATCTGATATATCTGATCAATTCTAAAAACACTTATTTTGAGTCACATATCACAAAGCAAAGTTTATACAAAATATAACCATTTACTTGATATTAACAATTTCTTTTCAAATATAGAGGCGTCTCAAAGATCACAATATCGAATAGAACATAAATCAAAGGATTCTTGACTCTCTTGGGAAACGAATAGAAACTGAGGAGTTTATATAAATATATTACAATTCTTGAGTAAATCTGAAAATTTAATTTGCTAAAAGAAACATTTCAAATACCATTTAGAGAATAGGAATATGACTAAAATCACTTGGTTTTAACAAATTTAAAGAACAAGAACCTTTTTAGAAAACTTACTTTGACACTTAATTATTTTTAGAAAATAGTTTAGTTTAGAAATCATCCTTTAAAAGAGATTGGGACATTCAAAACGTCATTTAAAATCCGAAGTTTCTCTTTAAAACATTGTCTAAAAGTTGAAGTTTCTCTTTCAATGACATAAAAATAATGCTTTCGATAAACTTTAGAAAACGTAAGCTTTAGAAACATAACTTTTGAAAACTTTTGACTTCTAAGAACCTAAAGAATAAAACTTGTGCATATTATGCATAATTACTTACAGTACTTGAATCACTCTGAAAGTCCAGCCGAAACAACCTCCAAAAAGCCTCAAAACACTCTTAAATAGGACCTATAATCAATCATGGAAATTACTAAATATCCCTCACAAAATATAAAACTTATCGAATTATACAAACTAACTCACTAGGTAAATACTTTGCTGAACTAATTAATAACACTAAAGCAAGGAATCTCTAACCAAAATGTTTCCTTGATTTTATCAAACCGTAGAGGCAGCAACTAAAATATGTTGTAAACTCAGGATTTCATATATGCCCCCACAGAAAGTAAACCATTACACATTATTTAAGCTTTAATCTTGACTTTTGTTCTAGAATACAAGCTGTAGGGACCCTAGGATTTAATATATATAGATATATATATAACCCAAAGAAACGTAAAAGCCATGTACATGATCAAACTGTGTGACCCATGGCTTTACTCTAGCAAGTTTTGTAAACCATGGCTTTATCTAGATACACGCAGTGGCTTTATTCTTAAATGTAATCCGTGGCTTTATAATCCCAAAGTAAAAGAAAACGTTAAGCCAATCTAATCTATATAACCACCAGGAAACGTAAAAGTCATGTTGTCCTTGAATTTGGATTTGCAATCTACGAATTAATATGTATATAACCTAATGAAGAACGTAAAATCATTTACACGAATTTAGATTTATAATGTAAACAATCCCCCTTTTAAACAATCTACCCATCACTACTGATTCCAAGATAAGATTCTAACTTTTTTAATTCTTTGTTTCTAATGGTGAGAAGTCATACCTTGAAAAATCTGATCGCCTCTTTAATTGTACGTGCTCTAACTCCAAGGAAAATCTCTTAGCCTCTTTGATAAAACCCTTTCTATGAAAACCCTCACGTCTCTTCCTCTACCCTGTAGTTTTTTATTAGAGATGTGGGCTCAATGGGTTAGTGGGCTGCAGTTACTAATAAAAAGAATACCTATGGCCCATCAATTATCTTTAAAATAACAAAAATAATAATAACCTCAAATAAAAGTATGCAGGGTATTACAACGCACCTCCTGCCTTGTCATTTTTAGCAAATACTTGGGCAAATATGGTTGATTCTTCAAATATTGAGATACCATTTGTGTCTACTTGGAGAAAGGGGATGAATTTGTGCAAAGGGTTGACTTTTGCCAATAAAGTGGAAGTGAAGCGTGCATTAACAATTTGTGTCCTCAAGGAAAACAAACATTTTATGATAAGTAGGTCGACAAAGGTCAAACTTTGTGCGAAATGCGTCGATGAGTCATGCAAGTGGTATGTTGTGGTAGTCATGAAGCCCAATCTCCATGGACTATGGATGGTCACCGTGTATGTGGGTCCTAATACGTGTATACCGATTGGGTTTTGAAATGATGGTAGAATAATAAATTTTAATTTTATTGCATTAGATATCCTTAAGAAGTTATGTGAAGATCACATTGCTCCAATTAAGCATCTCAGATCTATGATAGAGTCGAAATATGATGGTCATAAGCCTTCTTACTATAAGGTATGAGATGCAAAACAAAAGGCGATTGGGAAGATATTTGGGAATTGAGAAAAGTGTTACCAAAGGTTGCAAAAGTTGTTAATGGCATATATTGATCAGGATTCGAATACCCAAGTGTCCTATTGTACCACACCCACCAATGTAGATGACACTGTATTTTTGCATTATGTGTTTTGGTCTTTCGGTCCATGCATTGATGGATTCAAATATTGCAAGCCAGTTATTAGTATTGATGGGATCCATTTGTATGGAAAATATCAAGGAAAGTTGTTGGTCGCAATGGCAACCAATGCTAATAACAAGGTATTCCCTCTCGCCTTTGCTGTTATGGATAGTGAGTCAGGGTCCAGTTAGAGGTGGTTTTTACAATGCCTCAGAGATATGATTGGCGATGTGATACTTGACGAAGGCAATTGCATAATTTCTAACCAACATCTTGGTATCAAAAATGCCATTGCAGCCTGGCCTACAGATAGAGATGGAAGACCACGGGTATTTCATAGATATTATCTTTGATATGTTGCTAGCAACTTCAACACACATTTTCAGAACTTGACTCTAAAGTTAATGGGGTTGAAAGCGGGATATACTACTTAGGCAGTTAAATTAGATAACATAATGGAGTCCATTAAGCAGGTGAAAATTGAGGCTATCAGGAAGAACAAGAAGGTGACGGGGAAGGATCGCAGGGAAAAAGATTATCTTTCATACACATACCTAATGAGTGAGTCTGTGGATATGTGGACCCAGTCACATGATGGTGGGAGACGTTTTGGGGCAATGACAACCAATATATCAGAGTGCTTCAATGGTGTACTGAAATATGCACGGGGCCTTCCGATTGCCGCAATGGTTGAGTTCACTTGGTCCAAACTTGTTGCATATTTCCACGACTTGCACAAAGAAATTACTCATGATTTGTTGGAGGGTAAGAGATGGAGTACATATGCCATGTCCATGTGGTTGGAAAATAGGTGTAAATTTGAGAAACACTATGTCAGGTCATTTATCAATGAACATGCAATATATTAAGTAGTTACTTCACACAACATGTATAGCATTAGAGGGGGAAACCACAGTTATGAAGTTCGGTTACTGGAAATAACATGCAGTTGTGGGAAATGGCAAAACATTAAGATCTTGTGTTCACATGCAATTAGAGTATGTGATGTGCTAAACATTGATTCGACCACATATATTCACCCATGTTATAGTTTGGAGTATGCCCTTAACACTTATTCACACGCATTTGTGGTTCCTAATTCAGAGTTATTGTGGAGGGATCCCATGGGGCCAAAGTGGTTGCCTAATCTAAAATTGTTGCGGGCCAAAGGTCGACTAGTGAAGTTAAGAATAAGGAGTGAGATGGATGGAATGAAGAATAAGGATTGAGAACCGGGAAGGCAGACGGAGGACGCAGATTTGATAGAGAGTCAACCTAAGTAGACATGTGGACTGTGTCATGCTTCCGGGCATAACCGCAGAAAATGTCCGCAGTTCCATGGCGCTTCCACAAGCGGTCATGTTCCAAACTAGGTAGGTGAAAGATGGCAAAAAGTTCTGGATCGGTTAAATAATTGTTGTTCATTCTATGTTTACCTAATGTTTACCATCTTGTCTCCTAACATGATTAGTCTACGTTTTTCAGGCATGCTTCCATGGATGATGTTTTTGTTGTGCTGATCGCTGATCTTAGGAAAATTGACTACGTTGTTCGGCACAATTAACTTTTTGGTTTTTGTTGAATGTACTTGTAATCTAACTATTCTCTATCCAATGTACTTGTTTGAAGTTTTTGATTTGAGTAGTACGATTAGAATTGCAAATTAAACTTGGTTGGACATGTTTAGAATGTTGATATATTGAGAATGCCTTTTGCTGTAATTTAAGTGCATTTACATTGTAAAGCTATGTTTATACAGAAAGCATAACAGTTTCTATAGTTTAGTGCCTATTGAGAATGCCTTTTGATGTAATTTAAGTGCATTTACATTCTCAGCTTCTCTGGCTCTCAATGAGTGTTTGTGGTTTACATTCTCAGCTTCTTTGACTTTGTTTCTTAGCTTCTTAGCAAGTTCCTCAAAATACATTTCTGTTTCTGGTTTGCCTGCATGGGGAGGGGGGGGGGGGATTTTTCTAGTGGATATATAAGGAAATGCCTTTTGGAAAGATATCATGTTTGGTTGTGAATATCAGGGAGCTATGCATTGTTCTACAGGGGGAAAAAATTTCCAGTGGAAAAAGACTCGATTTCTATTTGAGTGGCAATTTTGTAAATATATCTACTGTAACTCGAGTGTCAAAGACTCAAGTTCGATCCATTTGAATGGCATTCCCCGTAATTAATTTTGAAATCTCTGCCTGCGTACTTGCTGCTATAGAACTCGAGTACTATATTTGGAACTCGAGTTTCATATACTCGAGTTCCATTGTTTTATTTTTATTTTTCATGGAACTCCCATTAAATTCAGTCATAATGGAACTCGAGTTTCATATACTTGAGTTCCACTGGGAATTTTTTAGTTATTTTTTCCATACACTCATTATATATTTGGTGGCATATTTTGCAGGTTTCAATACAACCTTTGAAAAATGCCATATTGGCTGCTTTCCTTGTGTTTTGCACAGTTTTTGGACAACATATTGACTGTTATATAACATCTAGTGGATAGAACTTTGACAGTATTTTTTGGACAGCACATCTGACTTTGACAAATTTTTGGAGAGCATATTTGACAATTTGGACAGATTTATTTACATGCATCCACTTTGAGAATTGAGATTGTTCATAGATATGGCCATGTTAGATTTCCAACTGGACGATATAGATCACTCTAGCATGGAAACTCTTGACAGAAAAACTAATGATATAACCCGCTCATCGTAGATTGACTTTTGACCTCTCCAATGATGCCTGTTAGTGAAGCTATTGGAGGTGGTTGATAGATTGTATGAGCAGGTGGAAAGCTTTTGAAGGAATCTTCTTCAGACTCAAGGTCCTAGACCAAAACTAAAACAGTGAGTTCCATGCAGATTGTTGCTGTCAATAAGAAGCGTCACTAGGCCAGGAGTTCGTGTGTGTGTGTGTGTAGGTGACAATAACCAAATACTTATATAGATTAACCAGAATGAAAAAGAAAAAATAAAATTATGTGTGCTATATGAATTCCAAGTAGTAAAATTAGGCAAGAGGGAGAGAGGAGTCATTTTGAAATGTAGTGAACTTCTTAGCGCGTTGTGATGACATACAATCAAAACTTCCTGGTGCTCCATAGTGCATTGCTCCTGCAAGGATTAATGAACAATATCTTACCAAAGTTCTTTTGAAGATCAATGCAAAGGTATGCTACTGTATGAGCTTTTTTTATTAGCTAGTGCTTTTTTTTGTTGCTTAGTGCTATTTATGGTGGGGTAAGTGCCAAGGTGCTGTGATGTAGTAAGATAAGCAAAGGTAAGTCATGCATATGAGTATGAATATACATCTTTTGACATGATAACTTGTTTCTCTAGATAATGAATGGTTGTATGCAATGCTTTGGATGTAAATGTGCTCGATTGATGTCATGCCTCTAACGGTATGATGTTGCTGCCTCTGTGTTAATATGATGACATGTACTGTGATGCACCCAAAAAAGCTGTGTCACATGCGCTTGCACCCACAATCGTTGAGCTGGAGAGGAGCAAATGTCAATTTGATACAAGGCTAGATTACGCAAAAGATGTAACTGCGAAGCTGCGATGCCAGAGAATAGTTGATAAATTCTAAAGATTCTATTGGATGCAGACAAAATTTAAAGTCAAATCCCTAATTCAACCCCCCCCAAAAAAAAAAACAATATTAATTAATTAATTAATTAGAACACAGAGAGTAAATCTAGAATAAGAGATATAGGAAATTCATAGTACATAGCCACGTAACAATTAGAATGAAAATTTTAAAAATCAAGCCCAACCATAAAATGCATTAAATTTATGAAAAAACTCAACTGGAAATGTATTTTTTTCAATTTAAACCAAATGGAGGAGATGATTGTTAAGTGTCTTGTAACTCAATAACATTAACTAATACTTTTAATGGAAAAAGTTTATAATTAAAATGACACTCCTCCACTTAAAACGTATATGGAAAAAGTTTGAGGCCAATTTCATTATGAATTTTCATATTTGATTATGTTTCATTTTAGCTATGTTTTTCATTTTCGTTAGTAATTTGATTGTCCAAAATACGCTTTTTTTTTTTTTTTTTTTTTTACTTACAAAACATTTTACAACAATTCAAGAAATAGTCAAACATAAATGACATTTTTTTTAATAGAAAAAACATAAAGGATACTTAATCATCAAATTACTAATAAAAATTGATAACAATATCAATATGAAAACAAACTCAAATATAAAGGAACAGAAAGTTAAATATAATGAAATCAAATTTGAAAAATGATTGCCCTACCAAATACCATAATAAAAACAACTTCAAATTTCAAGAACAAAAAAGTTACTTCATGATTGGTGTGTGTATATATATCTATATATATATCAAACAAACAAACAAACTAGAGGATATGATTTTTAGACTCTCTACACTGCAACACTGCCAGCACATCATAAAAACTAATGGCATCTCAAGTGAAGCCCAAAATCTCATAAAATAATTAGTATGTTAACATCTCAACTGTAATAACTACCATCAACCAGTACCAGAATCAGATGTCTTGCTACACTATTCAACCACTTTCTCCTCTCACTCTCCCATTCTCTTCACGTAGTTTCACACTGCCTTCCCTCCAGTCTGACCGCCACACTGTCCATTCTCAGCCTCTCACCACTACTACTCTCACCCCCATCACCACCACCACCACCACCACTTTCTCTGCAAAACCCTTGTCTGAATCACGCTCTCAGGACTCATGGGTCGAATCCCTTCGCTTCCAAGCCCGGTCCAATCTTTTTCTGGAAGCCATTTTAACGTACATCCAAATGACTCAACTGGGTATTCCACCGGATAACTTTGCTTTCCCGGCGGTCCTCAAAGCCGTGGTGGGTCTTCAGGACTTGAATTTGGGGAAACAGATCCATGCCCATGTCTTCAAGTTTGGGTACGCTTCCTCCTGGGTTACCGTGGCCAATTCCCTTGTTAATCTGTATGGGAAATGTGGGGATGTCGGGGACGTATACAAGGTGTTCGAGAGAATTACTGAGAGGGACCAAGTTTCTTGGAACTCTGCCATTTCTGCCTTGTGTCGGTTTCAGGAGTGGGAGCTTGCTTTGGAGGCATTTCGGTTAATGTTGTTTGAGAATGTGGTGCCTAGTTCGTTTACATTGGTAAGTGTGGCTCTTGCTTGTTCGAATTTGCATAAACATGATGGTTTGCGGCTTGGTAAGCAAGTTCATGCTTATAGTTTGAGAACGGGTAATTGGAGAACGTATACAAACAATGCATTGATGTCTATGTATGCTAAGCTTGGAAAGGTTGATTACTCGAGATCTTTATTTGAGTTATTTGAGGACCGTGATTTGGTTTCATGGAATACTATGATAAGTTTATTATCTCAAAATGATCAATTTTTAAAGGCATTATTGTTCTTGCGTCTCATGGTTCTCAAAGGAATTGTACCTGATGGGGTCACCTTTGCAAGCGTACTTCCTGCCTGCTCTCATTTGGAGATGTTAGACAGAGGGAAGGAAATTCATGCTTATGCATTGAAAAATACTGATTTAGTTGAGAATTCTTTTGTGGGCTGTGCTTTGGTTGACATGTATTGTAACTGTCAACAAGTTGAAAGTGGTCGCCGAGTTTTTGATGGAATCTTAGAGCGGAATATTGCAATTTTTAATGCTATGATTACCGGTTATGCACAAAATGAGCATGATGAGAAGGCCTTGAACCTCTTCTTTCAAATGGTAGCACTTGATGGAATTCGTCCAAATGCCACCACAATGTCAAGTGTGTTGCCAGCTTGTGTAAGCTGTGAACTGTTCTCTGACACGGAAGGTATGCATGGATATGTAATAAAGAGGGGTTTGGATAGGGATAAGTACGTGCAGAATGCACTTATGGACATGTACTCCAGGATGGGGAAGATAGAAATTTCAAAATATATATTTAACTGCATGGAGCAAAGAGATATAGTGTCTTGGAACACATTGATCACTGGTTATGTTATTAGTGGACGCCATGATCATGCACTCAACCTTCTAAATCAGATGCAAAGGGTAGAACTGGAAAGATACGGAGATGATGATTGTGTGGATGAATATAGGATTCTTAAACCAAATTCAGTTACACTAATGACTGTTCTGCCAGGTTGCTCTGTTCTTGCAGCACTAGCAAAGGGGAAAGAGATCCATGCTTATGCTGTCAGACATTTATTGGCATCTGATGTTGCAGTTGGTAGTGCACTAGTTGACATGTATGGAAAATGCGGCTGCTTGAACTTATCTAGGAGAGTTTTTGATCGGATGCCCATCAAGAATGTAATTACCTGGAATGTTCTCATCATGGCTTACGGGATGCATGGGAAAGGGGAGGAAGCCTTTGAATTATTTAAAAATTTGGCCACAGAAGGAGAAAAGAACATCATTTTAAGGCCTACTCAAGTTACATTTATTGCAGTTTTTGCAGCTTGTAGTCACTCAGGGATGGTTAATGAAGGCTTACACTTGTTCCATCAAATGAAAGAGGACCACAAGGTTGAACCTGCACCAGACCACTATGCTTGTGTTGTGGACTTGCTTGGTCGAGCTGGTCGGGTGGAAGAAGCATTTGAACTTATCAATACTATGCCTCCTGAGTTTGACAAAAAAGATGCCTGGAGCAGCTTGCTTGGTGCTTGTCGGATGCACCATAACGTAGAAATTGGAGAGATTGCAGCAAACAATCTCTTCCACTTGGAGCCAAATGTAGCTAGCCACTATGTTCTTCTGTCTAATATCTACTCTTCTGCCGGACTCTGGGGAAAGGCAATGGAGATTCGAAAAAAGATGAAGGAAATGGGAGTAAGAAAAGAACCTGGGTGTAGCTGGATTGAGTTGGGCGATGAGGTTCATAAGTTTTTGGCTGGGGATGTATTACACCCACAAAGTAAGCTGCTCCATGGATTTCTTGAAACCCTGTCAGAAAGGATGCGAAAGGTAGGTTATGTGCCTGATACCTCTTGTGTACTCCATAACGTTGACGAGGAGGAGAAGGAAACTATACTCTGTGGGCACAGTGAGAAACTAGCAATAGCTTTTGGCATCCTTAACAGCCCTCCTGGAACTACCATTAGGGTTGCCAAGAACCTTAGAGTTTGTAATGACTGCCATATAGCAACCAAGTTTATATCTAAGATAGTAGACAGGGAGATCATTCTAAGAGATGTCAGGAGGTTCCACCATTTTAGGAATGGAACTTGTTCATGTGGAGATTACTGGTAAAAAATGCCCAAACTCATTTATTCTTCTGAAGAATTACGATTTTTTTTTTTTTAGATATTAAACCATCTTGTACTGTTCTAGACTATGTTTCCACATTCTGAAATATAGTTGGAACGAACACAATTCATTAGTAATTTAGGCTAGATTTTTAAAGACAGCCTGTATTCCAGATATCTCAAACTGTGAATTTTCCAGTATCTATTTCAAGCTGTGAAAGTGTTTGGGGTGTCCATTGAATAACGTCTTATGCTACACAAGTACTTTTGTTCTATTACATCCATTGAGTGGCTTATAAACTACAAGTTGTTAGTAAAGTTGGAAGATTAGCCCAACACGGCTTCTCTGTCATAAACATCTGACCATTTTCTTTTTTGGCCTAGGAATTTATTTACAATAAAAATACCAGTGCACTAGGGCATATCCAATAAGAAATGCTTCCATCTCTCTCTTCTCTCTCTCTCTCTCTCTCTCTCACACACACACACATACTTTTTTTAAAAGGCAAAATAAATCATTAGTTCCTATAATTTAACCTATGAATGATTTTAGTCATTAAAATTTAAAGTAATCATTTGTAATCCCCAATAATTTAAAGTGGTCGCTTTTAGTCATTTTGCCAACATTTGTAAAGTATCTCCCATGAAGCAATGGCATGACCATACTAAAAACTAGCATGCCATCACACTCTTAGACACCTTGAGGATTAAATGCGATCACTATAAGTTTGATAGAGACTAAAATAAACTACCTTAAACCTTAGGTTATGTTTGGTAACAATTTTTGTTTTCTATTTTCAAAAACTTGCTTTTGGGAATATAAAGAAAAAATAATTTTCTTGTATTTTTTAAATAAAAAACATGTTTGGTTAGTTGAAATTAAAAAGATAGTTTTTTGAAAAAAAAATAGAAAATGCTAAAATATGTTATTATTAGAATTTGAACTTTAATGCTAACTCAGTAAATGAAACAAATTCATTAAATTAAATGTGTATTTTCAGTTTCCTTCACAAATTGAGTTTTGAGAACAGTTTTTAGTTTCTGTCCATTTTGAATTGCCAAACAAGTTTTTTAATCTCAAAAATAGAAAATTATTTTTGAAAACAGATAATAAGTGGAAAAAATAGTTTCACTAAAGGTAAAATCAATCATTTTTAAGTTTGACTGGAACTAGAATCAATAAATTTAAAATTTATGTTTCCACTACCATTGATTAACCTGCCGACCATGTTTTGATGTTTGGTAATTGCCAATCAGAATTTGAGTGTCAATGTACGTCCACACTGAGATGTACAATTTACTATATGAAGAAAAGTCGTTCCTTTCTACCGGCGAAACCAATTTGTCAATGCTCTATTTTCTCTTCTTTCTCATATGTACAAGTTTTTTCATTATATGGGTCTTTACAATTTACATGCATGAAAAAAAAAACAATTATTAACAAAATCCATATAATTATGAGTGCATTACTTCTCTTCAAGGAACTTGCGATCATATGTGCTTTTCCCCGACTATATATACGTGAAATAAACTGGTACTTGTCATGGTTGGGATGTAGCATTTGAGCATTTTTAGTTCTTGAAGGGTATACTGCTTTTCAGTGTCATTGTCCTTATAGGAACTGGATAATTGTACTTCCATTACAGGTTCTGGAGTATATAGCTTATGCTGTTTAAATAGGAGGAAAAAGGTCCATTAACAAACGATTGGTTTACATGGATCCATATTTGTCTATTTGATTGATGTCTTGTGTTGTTGGGCAGTTTTTCTTCCCAATAATAAGTCGGTAAATTAAAAGCTTACGAGAAGCATCCAAAAAAGATGGCAAGGCAGCTAAGAATCTTGAAAATCTACCACTGTTCAAGCAATTTTACATGGCTGTGGTGGGGGTTTGGTATTATGTTGATGAATTATAGATATGCATGGTTAGGGATACCTCAAGAGAAGAGAGGCTGCGAGCTTGGCTTTCTATGTGTTTATTTTCTTCAACTTCAAGCCCATTGAGAGGAATCCATACTTGGTGATTGATGAAGAGGAAAAGAACACAGCAGGCAAGTTGTTGGAAAAGATTTGAAGTCTAGGCTATTCTACACAGTGGGATGAGATTCACCATTCAAGCTTCTGCTGGAGAGACAAAGACAAGGAGATAATCATATCCCATATTTTAAATGCCTAGTGCTATCTTCTAAAGCTAAAACCATTGTAATCTAGAACGTTAATTTTTGTTTCTCAAAAAAAGAAGAAGAAGAAAAAAAAAAAAAGGAATTGTTGATGAATGTTCAACTCACATGTTAAGGAATAATAAATATTTATTTATGAACAATAATACATAATTCTAAAAAAATAATAATACTAAAAATTAAAAACTTGTCAATGCGATGCTCTTCTTGTGATTATGTATACTCTTCTTGATAATAATAGTATAAGTAGTATTCCTATGCGATGCTCATATTAATTTAAAATAATATATGAAAAAAAATTTTATATATTAAAAAATATTCTCAAAATTTATTGAGCCACTTCAAACTTTAATAGAGGTTAAATAATTGAAAGGCAAACATATATTGAGTTTCTTGGTGTAAGGATAGTATGTAATTTGTATGTTTAATTATATTAGAGTAATACTACGGTCACAAATTATTTTACAACATTTTTACAAATTATTGATATAGTAAATTCTTACTAGTTTTAATATAAGTCTACCGCTAATATTATATTTTTACTTACTAATAATTATTTAGAAAATGCTAAAGCCACATAAACCCTTTGTAAAAATGTTGTAAAATAATTTGTTTCTATAGTATTACTCATTATATTAATAAATGATAGATGGTCAAAATAATTAAAATAAATTTTATTTTTATTTGAAAATTCTTGAATTTTTTTTGAAATAAAAATTTAGTGCTGAAACTTAGATAATAAAGTTTACCTAAAGTGAACTATCCTAATTAATGTGAATTTAACCACCTGGTAGTAGTGAAAATAGTAGCTAGTTGGCGCATCCAGAGTTTCTAAGATCTATATCTCACTATTATATATTATATGACATATATGTATCATTTTCATGTAAAATTTATGTGCATTATATTTGTCCCTTGAGTTTAGGTTGTGACGTTGTGTAGTGTAAAGCCCATAACAAACAAGTAATCCAACTATGTCTTAATTTTATTACTTTTTTACCAAAACATTTTTTTTTTTTTTTGATTTATAAAAAGATGGGTTGGGTAACAGGTTAGCCATGTCGAATCGAGTTGACCTAAAATACATGTCAGATCATGGGTCAACTTGTTTTTTGTTTAGCTTAACAAATTTGTGTTTGGGTTGGGTCGGGTTGGCAAATTTTGACCGGTTTTGCAATGACTAATTATTAGCGAAAGTTGCATATTAAAACCTTTGATTATGAAGATGATAAACTACTAAGCAAATTATGTTGAGACATTTAATTTGAAGCCAATAGAATAAATTTGCTCAATCTTATTAAAATATGACATCAGAGAAAGATGAATCTATTCATTTAGTTGAAGGTGGAAAAATTCTATATGGTTTAATATTTCTCAAAAAAAAAAAAAAAAAAAAAAATATATATATATATATATATATATAAAATTGGGAAGTTGTTTAAAATAGTTACTTTTGATTGAAACATCTATACCCGCTAAGTGGCTTTTTTATTGTATTAATGTCTCTTTCTTAGGATTATGTGCTTCTATGAGAGTTAATATGTCATGAATTAGTGATGATTTGCATTATTGATCTGAACTCGCAAGGATTTAAATGTCATTTGCATGAACATGTAAGAGCTATTATCCAAAATTAATAATATATTAAATAAATTTAATATAGGGATATAAAAAATGGAAATTTTTTTCATTTTTTTTTTTTTTTTGAGAAAGGAAATATTTTTCAATTCTTCTACATTTTAAGTAGATCTTTACATATTGTATTTAGCAAGTATATATTGTTGGATATACACGTGTGAGTGAAGTCACACATTGAATTATGATAAAAAAAAAAGTTAATACAATATAGTTGAACTCATACCTATTGGGCGAAGTTTTTTTTTGGGTTTAAGCCTGTTGAGTTAAATGCGTCTCTCTATGGTATATTAACTATTCAAGGAATCTCCTTAATATGTTTATCTCACCAACAAAATACATACATACATACATACATATATATATATATATATATATATATATATATATATATATATTCGATAAGATTATCATTACTACAAATTGAATGAAATTCCTACATAGGGGAACAAATAAAAAAAGCGAGGTTTTACCTTCAATTTTTTTTTCTCTCCTCGCCACGAGGAAGTTTTTGAATGATTATAAAAGCAATTGGAAAATATAAATTAAAACAAGGGATTTTTAAAATGGACAAAGACTACAATTTCACATATTTTGAAAATCTAATCGTTGGATTATTATTCTTAACACACATGTCAAATTTGCCAATCAAATGTTATTTATTATTTGATCCATAACTCATTTTTTATGTATAATGTTAAACTATAAAATTTTGGAACTTAAACATATGATTGATAACATAACTATTGATTTTTGATCTCTTGAAAATTTTGCAAGCATGAAGGATATATGAAAAAAAATAAAATCTAATAGTTGATTTACCAAAATTCATATCCAATAAAAAGATATTGAGTGAAGTAGTAGCTTTGTAGTCCTTAGATTACAACTAAGTTTTTTGTTTGTTTGTTTTTTTTTTTCTTTTTTTTTTTGAGAAGGAGGTTACAACTAATTTTGTTGCCAAACTTAGTCATTAGAAAAATACATACTAACAAAAGTCTATGTCGTTGCCATGGGTGTGCTTATTATTGAACTTATGCAGCCCATTCTGCATTTGTATGGATTAATTTTAATTTTTAGGTGTAATTATTGGACATTTTTACTAAATAAATTTTTTTTTTCCAAAAAATATATCAAAATAACAATGTTTTTTTTTTGGGGGTAATTCAGTTTTTCAAACAAACACAGATTACAAAAGGAAGGTCTCTCATGGGCTTAACGCCACCACTGTCAAACCAAAACCAAATTAAACCACCATCAAACAACACCACCACCCTAAAGCAATGTCACCACCATCAAACCAAAACCAAAATTACATTTAAAAAAAAAAAACCATCAAACCCAACGATCAACCCATTCAAAAAAAAAAAAAAAATCATTATTGGAGCCATCAAAGCTCCAATTCAAACCCATCAGAGCCATTACTAGCAAACCCATTCAAAAAAAATAACCAGCAAGCCCAGCCCTCATGCCGATCCAAACCCAGCCCACCGATCCAAATGCAGCCCGCCGATCCACGCTAATCCAAACCCACCATCAACCGCTCCCAGCCCACCACCATGCCCAAATCAACCCATAACCCTCACGCCCAGATCAACATAGAAACCCACAAATCCATAGCAACCCCATCAGAATCCATAACAAGTCCATCAGAATCCATAGCAAATTGACATGAGATAGAGAGGAAGGAAGTGCTGAAATTGTATGGGTTTCGAGTTTGAAGAGGAGAGAGCAGAACAAAGTAGAGAGAAATTGGAGAGAGAAAGTGAAATGAAATGAGAGAGAGGAGAGAAGAGAGAGAAGAAACATTAGACAAATAAAAAACTAATTTTTATTATACAATATTGCTACAGTATCATCTTATATGTAAGATGGTACTGTAGCAAGATTGTAAATTTTTTTGCAATGAGATGATTTTGCAAGTCCGGTTGTTGGGGGCTTTTAAGGCTTAGATGCTAAATACTAGTGGCATATGGCATCTGCAAGTCCCACTGTTGATGCTCTTAGGGCATTGGTTAACAATTCAGTTAAAAAAAGTTTTTATAAGAAAAGAAAAAAAAAACAATTAATATTTTGACAGCTTTTTTTATTTTCCATAAAAGTGATGTCAAAACTTTCCTAAAATGGATTGTTAACCAATGCTTTAAAGGCATTTATTAGCATTTCCTTTATATATATATATATATATATATATTGTATTTTTTTTTTTGAGAAACAAACTAATTGTTAAACACACACACTTAATTACACTCTCTCACAAAACTCAAACACATTACTTAACTCAAAGTATCACTACAAAAGGCTAACTTTTGTAGTAGTAGAGTGGGGTTTTAAGTAATGGGAAAGAGTTATACTCAAGCAATGTGAGACAACAACCACTTTATTTTATTTTATTTTTTTGAAAAATAAACTAATTGTTAAACACATACTTAATTACACTCTTTCATCAAGATTAAACACATTACTTAACTCAAAGTACCACTATAAAAGAGTTTAACTCTTATAGTATTAGTGTGAAATTTTAAGTAATGGGAAAGAGTTACAGTCTATAGTTATATTGTATAGTAGTAAATATTGTACACTTTTTACATTGGAATTTACAATATAAAGTTATAAACAAAGAACTTTTCTATATATTATTGTGAGTGAAGTGGATAATGTTTCTCGGAAATTCATACTGGGTACTTGCGTTACAGCATATCACAAAACACGCTGAACCGGAGTATCTGAAATTTCAACTTCTTCAATGGCTTCCACTCTCCCTCTTCACCATCCCACCCACTGGTTCCTCTCCACTCCTAAGGTCTCAATACTCTCTCTCTCTCTCTGTATTTATGTAGCTTGTTTTATCTATCTAATTTTAGAAATTATGTAAAGCAGTTGAAGAGTTTCCACCATGGATGGTCACCACCGCGACCCAGTTGCTCTTTTCTTGCTGACACCCAAAATCAGATTAGACCCATTAAAGCAACCACTGAGATTTCTCAATATCCCATATTCCAACCTCCCCAAGTTGAAGAAGAATCGTCCTCTGAGGTAAACACCACTCACTTTTCTTTCTCCATTTACTTGCTGTTTAATTTCTGAGAAACTTAGGGACAAGAAAGTTGAATTTGTGAGCGCCAACATTGCATTGTTTTTAGCTCACATTATTTGCACCACCAGTGAATTTTCATGTTCATTGCAAACAAAGAACATATGCTATACTACAATGACAAAGCCTTAGGCCTAAAATTTTTGGGTTAGTGACTAAATTTTATGCTGACAAACGCCTCATTTTTTTTGGGGTTGAGACCGGTTCTGAACAAAATATATGACACTAAGCAGAGACACAAGTTGAGTTGAGACAAAGAACATATATTATTGAAAAATTCAGTGTTTTTCTTTACGTCTGTTTGATTTTTTCCAATTTTCTGTAAAAAAACATTAGTGTAGTTGTTTAGATATTTAGTTTTGATCATACCCTTTTGATGTCTGGGTTTTTCTTCGTCTGTTATTATCATTGCTAAACATGTGATTTTGTATTTCAAACAGTTGGAGTCAGCAGACCCTGATTTTTATAAGATAGGGTATGTAAGGAGCATGAGAGCTTATGGAGTTGACTTTAAAGAAGGGCCAGATGGATTTGGAGTGTATGCATCCAAAGATGTTGAACCACTTCGCCGAGCCAGGGTGAATTGCTAATCATTAGAGTTTCTATGTGTGCACCCACGTTTATAACTAGTTATTGCTTTTGCTCCTGCATTTTGTTACAACTTACAAGACTATATGTATTTTGTGTTTTCGATTATTTTCACATTTTTATATCATGGTTAATCTTGGAGTTACATTTTTAGTATTCCATTGTAAAAGTAGTTTACTTAGTTGTGCAGGTAATTATGGAAATTCCACTAGAATTGATGCTAACCATAAGCCAAAAGCTCCCATGGATGTTTTTCCCAGATATTATCCCAATGGGTCATCCTATATTTGATATTATCAACTCGACCAATCCAGAGGTAATTGTAGTTTTCCTTGATACCAAAAATGAATGCTTAATTCTTGGACCCATTTATAGAATTAAATTTTCTTATTAGACTCTGGTCCCAACATATAATGTCAATTTGATCAATAGGCAGACAAGTCTGCTTGGTTATTGAAATGATGTTCAATTAATAACCTTTATTTATTTATTTATCTTTTTTGTGTGTGGCTACTAATATTGGGAAACTCTTTGTGGCAGACAGATTGGGACCTGAGGTTAGCATGTCTTCTTTTATATGCATTTGATCGGGGGGATAACTTTTGGCAGTTGTATGGTGACTTTTTACCTAGTGCAGAGGAGTGCACTAGCTTGCTTTTAGCTACAGAGGTGCATGACTGCAGACTAATAATCTTTTTATCTCTAACGGTTCTTTGATTTTATTTTTGGTTGTTTTGCCCCCTCATTTATTGATTCTCATGTATTTTATCTGACTCTATTTGAATGCAATACTCTTGATTTTGAGTGATGAAGAGAATAAATGACTGAGTGAGTACTATAAACAAGCATATGCCGTGGTGCCTAGCCAATGGGATTGTTTTGGTTGTAAATGTAGAAATCATAATAATATAAATTTAGCATCAACTTGAATTAATGAAGTGGCTCTATTTCACTGAGCCCAAGAAGTGTTTTTACTAGTAGTTACTCTCCTAGTGTTATTCAAAGAGTCAGTTTGTTAGTTCTTTGTAGTTTTTCTTGATCAGTCATTTCTAGTAAACCACTATTTAACGATGTTTCTCTTCCCTATTGCTATATATATGCTACAGGAGGAACTTTTGGAGCTTCAAGATCCTGAGCTTGCTTTAACTATAAGAGAACAGCAGCACCGAGCTTTAGAATTTTGGGAAAAGAACTGGGTACCAAGAAACCTGTCTGTCTTATACCGTAGAAGCATTCTATTTTTCCTTTTCCATTATGTACTCCACTATTCATTGACATTTTTAATAATATATTGCACCTGTTTAACTGCACTCAGCACTCAGGTGTACCCCTTAAAATAAAGCGCCTTGCGCGCGATCCTGAGAGATTTATTTGGGCAGTGGGTATAGTACAATCACGATGCTTTAACATGCAACTAAGGATTGGCTCACTAGTTCAAGATACAAGTATGCTAATCCCTTACGCCGGTAAGATTATACCCTCGAAAATTCTTAGAATCATATTCTCTAATCTTTTGCTCATCATACTATACTGCAAATATAAAAGTATAAAACTATGAGGGTTTAAAACAATTAATTGGTTTTCACTTTAGTGAATAGATTTTTTCATTTGAATATACATATATTTTTTCTAATTTGATAAAGAATCATGTAATCTTGTGTAGGGAATTCAATTTTTATTTTTGTAAGTTGAATAATGTAGAAATGATACTTTGTCAGTTGAAAGGAATGCATTAAACCTTTTACATTCCTTTAGCAATGGGGATAGATTATTTGAGATATATATATATATATATTTATATATATGTATATATATATCAACCTAATGTGTAATAGACTGTACACATTCATAGTATTATATAAAATTCTGATAAATTCGAATGTAGTTTTTTTATATTTCGAAGTTAATTAGTTAAGACACATGAATTTGCAAGTAAATATAATTGAAACATAATTATAATATAATCAGAAGGACACTTGGCAATTAATTGAACTGTATTTAAAATTTAGAGAAACTTGATATCAAATAACGAGATAATTAGAATGGGACTTGGCACAAAAATGGAGTGCAATTAGAATCTAGTTTGGATTCTTGATTGAACTTTTTCTTACCTTTTTCTTGTACATAATGTATTAGATATGATAGAAGAAATTGATATTACAATGAAGCTAACGAGTCAGCAATAGACAAGTTGCTAGACTTGCCTTTTGGGTGAATTTTAATGTGGTAAAGTATGAGCTGTATTTGGAGCTGCATAATACTGCATTCTAGTAGCAGATACTTCCCAAGAAAATTTTCATCAGAATACAACCTGCAAAAGAGTTTTTGTTTTGCCTAAAGCCTTGATCTGGTTGGAGACTGTGGTCCACTTTCCAACAAGTTTGTGGATTCTTTACAAAATTAAAATATGTGTCCTCTCTTATGGCCAAGAGAGCTCCAAGAAGAAGAAGATATGATAGTGAAGATCTTAGCTGGACACTTTTTTAGCATCCCACGTGTCAAATAGAGCACGCAATCAAGGTGCCTGGTTGTGACTAATTTCTTTTGGTGGTGAATTCCTGTCACTTCTAAAGTCAGGAGAGATGCAGCAGAAAACATTTGAGTGCAAATTAACGTTTTAACATCACTTCTAAAGTCAGAAGTGCCATGACTCATTTTAGGACTAGTTATGCTTGTTTCCTTCCTTTTTTGGAATCTTAAATCTTGCAAAACTTTCCATATATAAGTAAAATTTCACCTCAAAATTTCCCAACTTATTTGTCTAGATTTATAGGTTAAGTTGGCTACTTTGTTATTAGATAAATGTTTGATAAACTTGCTCATATTTTTGCAGACATGCTAAACCATTCCTTTCAGCCAAATTGTTTTTTACATTGGCGTTTTAAGGATCGTATGCTTGAGGTGATGATAAATGCTGGACAACGGATTAAAAAAGGAGATGAGGTAATATCTTTTAAGATTATCAAATATTGAATTGATCAATTCTCTGTACAGTTTAAATGTTTCTGCATGTGGAAATGCACAGATGGTATTGCACAAAAGAGTAATTGACTGTACAAAAATATATTTAGGACCATCTTAGTTAAAGAAAAACTAAATGCCAGTCATTCTCTTGCGTTTCCTTTTCCTCGTCCTAGTCTGTTGTCAGGATTTTCTCCAAGCTAAAGAAACCAGATAACAAACTCTTACGTTTATTAATTATTTTCCTTCCTAATAGTTACCTTCATGTGAGGACATGGCAACAAAATCAAAAGTTAATAAATAAATAAAAAGGGAGAATAATGTTCAGGTCAGGTGATGCAGGACAATTAAAAGTAACAAGGAAATTAAAGGATAAACCAAAGAATGGTTGCTTGGAATCAGCACAAAGCTAAATTTAGGCATCAGCACCTAAGGCGATAGGATCAACACCCAACTATTGGAATATATCCAATCCAAATCTCGTTAATCATGTCTATATTCAAATACTAATAAACTAGTCGCTAGAACTGGAAAATAAAGAGATAAAGATAACAACATACAAAAACTAATCCTAACTAAACTCAAATACTAATCCCTATCCAAATAAAAGTCTACAATTATCCAATTTCCTATAAGATAATTAAAAAAGTTTGAAAATATAAATTCTAAAATAATTTTGGTTTTGCTCCTGCATCATACCCCCTTGGTTGGAAAAAGCTCGACCTCAAGTTTTAAAGCGTTGAAGGATGAAAAGTGAAAACTTTGGCACATAATACTTGTTGCAGTTAAGAATTGTCTTTGGGAGCGTTGCAAATAAATTGACCTTGTATTCCACCTCAGGAAACTTTTCTGGAATCACAAATTCAGTGATTGGAATTGGAGTATCAACCTTTTCGACTCTATCAAACTATAGATCTGCATGCACCATGGATGATTCTTCAAGTATAGAAGCTTCTTATTGTTTAGGCTCTATAGTAGACTCATCTGGTTGCATGAACATTAAAACTTTGGTTGACTCTTGCACTTTCTTGTCAATATCAAGGTCTGATGGTACTTGATTTTCCTTTCATTTGAGTAGTCAAGTCTTGAACAACCTTCATTTGAGTAGCCAAGTCTTCAACAGTGTTCATTAGATTTCCTAAGTCTTGGCATATGGCAGATACTTCATGAGTGAGCGGAGCATTGTTGCACTGCCTCAACTTGTCCTTTGATCTTGAAAATTTCCATGAGAAGGTTGCTGTAGATCATTGTTAAAATAATGTGGAAAATATTCAATACAAAGATCTTCTTTCATTCTTTCCCAAGTAATTTGAGACCATTGACATCTAAAGTGAAGGCTCTCATAATGATTCCAATACTCTAAAGCTCTACCAGCAGTTCTCGTTTTGGCATGCCACATCTTTTGTTTGTCATTTGATAAATGCACTTGTGCAAAGAACTGTCCCACCTCAAATATCCAACATTTGAAAATCCATGGGTCTTGATTTTTATACCCATAAAATGGTTAGAGTACTACCATGGTTCTCTAAAAATAAAGAGCTTCAACAAAGAATTTTAAAAAGAACCTGGCTGTGGTCTGGGCTTCCATTTTTATTTTATTTATTTATTTATTTTTGTGATGGTGGCAGGATGGTTTTGGCTGTTGTATGACTTGATATCAGGCAGATGGGTTACTGTGGTTAAATGGGAAACACGACAATTTTTTTTTTGGATGAATCGATTTAGCTCTGATACTGCAGGACAATTAAAAGTAACAAGAAAATTAAAGGATAAACCTAAGAATCAGTACTTAGGGTTGCTTGGAATCAGCACCAAGCTAAACTTAGGCATCAGCACCTAAGGCATTAGGAATCAACACCCAATTATTGGAAAATATCCATTTCGTTAATCACGTCTATATTCAAATACAAATAAACTAGTCTCTTATATAGAGCTAGAACTGGAAAAAAAAAAAAAAAAGAAAAAGAAAAAGAAAAAAGAGATAAAGATAACAACATACCAAAACTAATCCTAACTAAACTCAAATACTAATCCCTATCTAATCTCAAATCTAATCCCTATCCAAATAAAAGTCTAAAATTATCCAATTTTCCTATAAGATAAATACAAAAATCTGAAAATATAAATTCTAAAATAATTTTGGCTTTGCTCCTACATCATCAAGCGTTTGGCTTTATGAGATACTCCATTAAGGGATTATTTTGAATCTTATTTATAATTAATAGCAAATCCTAATTCCATGATAATGCGTAACCAAATCCAGAATGCATGCACTTGGTGGATTTTTGAATTTTTTTTTTCATTAAAAAAACTTGAGTCAAATATGCAATGGTAGTGACTACAGAAATTAAATCGTGATTTGGTTCTAACTAAAAATAATACTTTAGTTAATTTACATCTCAAGTTGTTGTCCTTGCATTTTTGGATAATTTATCCAAGTGAAGAGCATGTAAAGGATATATTTGTCTTAAATTTAGGACTGGAAAGTGGAAACCTGTAATGGCACCATGTTTATATCTGGGAGGGTGATTCTTGCTAAGCTTCTGAATCTTTGTAGAATTTGTAGTGTATTATTGCTTTTCCTGATAGAATCTTTCTTAAGCATTTCTACTCATGAATTCAACTTGATAATGAAATTCTGATAATATCTAGTTGCAAAGAAGTGTGGACTTTTAAAGCTATAAATTGTACATAATGATACTGATGAGATTATGGTTAACCTTCTAAATTAGAATTGGTTTCACCTCTGTTATTTATTTTAATATTCTTACTCTTCCTTGTTTTATCAGCTATTTTCTATATGCACAACTACTTATCGCTCATGTTAGATAGAAAGAAAAACCTTGGGTTAGTTATATCTTCTTAATGCTATACCATCTGCTGCTAATTTCATAAATTTCCACAGATGACCATCAATTACTTTAGTGGTCTGAAGAATGACATGCTCATGCAGAGATATGGATTTTCTTCACCTGTGGTAATTTGCTTTCAGCTCTGCTCTATTCCTTTTTCTGTTTTAGATGGTTCTAATCTCGTTGAGTTAGTAATACAAATCAAAAAGGTGATACTTCATGAAAAAAAGGGGGGGTGAGGGAATTTTAAATAAAGAAAAGAAAAGGGGGGGGGAGGGGGTGGGGGTGGCCTACTGATAGTTTTTAAGGGAGGCTAAGTGAAATATCTGGACACCACCTTGAAATACAGCAACAACCTAATTTTGTTTGGTGCTAGAAAATCTAGCAATTAAATAAAATTTTAGAAAATGTTATCTTTATATCTCATCTGGAATCTGATGTTCATGTCACATGTTCTGTACAATTTAATAACTATTAGTAATCTTTTTGTATCTTTCGCATTCTTTAAGTATAAACTTTCTCATAATGTAATATCTAGCAATAATCTTCTTGATTAATAGAGTGCCTGTGGGTGGAAGAATGAGCATCCTCTTCATAGCACCTCTGTTTAGTATAATTTGGAAGTTAATATTTGCAAGTAAAACTTGGTTTTTATTTGTGGTAATCTTTTTGAAATTATTTTCTAAGCTATATCTGGCTTGAGCTTGCAGAATCCTTGGGATGTGATCCAGTTTTCGGGCAATGCACGTATTCATTTGGATTCATTCTTGTCAGTCTTCAATATAGCTGGCCTTCCTGAAGAGTATTATCATAACAGTATGGATTATCTAAATTTTCTGTTCACAACTTGGTCTATATTAAACTCCATTAGCACCTAAAGACCTAGATTTGTCTTCCAAATGATCCAAATAAAACTTTTAGCAGGTCGGCTATCCAATGATGGAGATACTTTTGTTGATGGAGCAGTCATAGCAGCAGCAAGAACGGTTCCCACTTGGTCAGATGGGGATGTGCCTCCAATCCCAAGCCTGGAAAGGAAAGCTGTGAAGGAGTTACAGGAAGAATGCCAACAAATGCTTGCAGAATTTCCTACTAACTCTGAGCAAGACCAGAAACTGCTAGGTAAGGTTTCAATGTTAATCCCACTCTCAAAGACTGGATTGATAATATGATTATACGTACTTTTGGCATTTGATATGACATATGGTAAAATTAACATTTTGAAATGAGATCTGATGGAGTTGGCTCTCTAATTTATTTGGATAGCTAGCAGATTACTAATATGCCTGAAAGTTAAAATTAAGAGACATTTGAAGCTTATATTAATCTTCTATGTTACTACCAACAGATTCCATGCCAGAAGCTAGTAGGGCACTTGACACTGCAATAAAGTATGTGGTCTTCACATAATATAATTGTTTACTCATTACTGAGCCTTTTGGCTTCTAAATGTTGCAAAAAGTGAGACCCCTTATTGATGATTTCAATGTTAATCTGGACCATGCAGGTATAGGTTGCACCGGAAGTTGTTCATAGAGAAAGTCATTCTGGCATTGGAGATGTATCAAGAGCAAATATTGTTCTAATTCTTAAGTTTTCAACTTTAAAGATGTAGGGAAATTTTGTTTAGCTATTTATTCAAAAACTTTATTAGTTGAAGGACTAATGTTAGTAAACTGGTTCAAAGTGTTTAGAAATCTGTGTTTGTGCGAAGGTGTTTGCCTTTTCTTTTACTATACTTTTTGCTTAATCCTCTTTCTCGGCAGCTGATCATATAAAGCAGCTACATATACCTTCTTACATTTTATATATTTCATACACATCAAAAAGAAAAGAAGTGTGAAGAGTTTGTGAAGCATTTCTGGTTATAGTGCTGTCAAATTTCCATACAAAACTATCTTTACTAGAGAAAGCACTCTTTTTAGTAGAAAGATTACTCATGCTTGACTCTGGTTGGGGGGCCATGAATTTAAAGGCTTGCTGGCGATGTATGTTCCTCCTTAATTGTAGCCATTACCTTAGTTGTGGTCTAAATAGATGTTGATGAGGCCATCATGAGTGAGATTCTTGGGTTTTGGTTGTTGACTTAAGTGAGTGGAGGTTATGGGAGCCGTTGATACGCTTTCTTTTATGGGCACAAATCCTCAATGGTGGTTATAGTCATCTATGGAGTTTTACATTTGTGCCTAAGCTCAATGCATGAGTCCAACGTTTAATTTTGATGGGCCCTAAATTATTGGAATAAAGTGGGTTGGGCTGCATTCTTGTCTCACGAAGTGGTAAGGGACCGTTTAGACCATACTATTGTGATAAACGATCTAATGTGGCCTAGTTAAGGTGCTAAGATCGCTCTCTCTCTCTCTCTCTCTCTCTCTCTCTCTCTCTCTCTATAAATTGTATTTGTTTTATTTATCGAAATTAAAAGCTTTAATAGTTTGGTCTTCAACAAAAATAACCCCCCCCCCTCCAAAAAAAAAGAAGAAAACTAGTCTTTTATTGATTTTTTTTTTTTAAGTGTCCCTTAAAAAATAATAATATTACCAATAGGTTATAAATTTTTTACAAAAGCCTACTCAAATAGTCAAATTCATTTTTTTTATGTAAATAATACATGACAATTCTTTAGCGGTTATTATAAAAATTCTTTTTTATTTTTAGGAATCTAATACAATTCCTTTTAAGGTATGTGGCAAAAGAATATCCATTGTCAAATCCAAAGTAGAATGTCTATTTGATATGAGTGATAAAATATTATCCAAGGAGTTTTAGGCTTCGTCAACTTAATTTCAACAATGCACCTTTCGAATTATTTTTTCAAGTTTTCATAGTTTTCTTGACTACTCAATTTTTTTCTTCAATGTATTGTTCTAGTATTAAGTTTGTTGATCTTTGAGACGAGTGCAAAGTCGCATAAGATGTCAATAAAATGAAAATAAAATTTTAAATAGATTTTGTTTTATAAGTAAGTTTTTTTAGATATCGATTGGAATGATTTTCTCTAAAAATGATTCTTGATTTGTGTATTGACTATTGTTTTGATATTTGTGGGTCATATATGCTTGGATTTAACATAATTCAAAGTTTGATTGCAAACTTGATTGTAGTCTAAAACTACAACTTTTACTAAAAAAAATTAGCATGACTACATATATTCAAAATCTAATCGTTGAAATACACGTTCTTTAAGTTCTTAACGCATATGTCAAATTTCATACCGATCAAATATTGTTTACTATTCGATCAATGAACTTATTTTTTTTATGCATAATTTTAGACTACAAAAACTTGAAATTTAAATATTTGCTTGAAAACATAGCTATTGATTTTTGATTTTCTAAAAAATTTGTAAGTATGGACGATATAAGAAGAAAATGTAATTGGATTTGTCAAAATTCACATTCAGTAAATAAATATTGAGTAGAGTTGTAACCTTAGGCTACAACTAAGTTTGTTGTTAAACTTTATAATTTAGTGTATTGCTCAAGTTTGTTAGTATTGTAAGCCGTAAATGAAGCCTTATTTTTTTTTTCTTTTTCAGATTTTAAATTTAAATGTTTAAGAAATCAAAAGTTTCATTAAAACAAAACTTTTTTTTTTTTTTTGATGACATAGGAGAACTTCACTTAGATTAGTTGCACGTTACAGATCATATTGTACAACAATTCTCACTATTAATCAAACTCCTATAGGCAACTGACCCCACCCGCCAGAACCAATTACCGGGAAATCCAAGGGCTTTTCACCCTTAATGGGCTAAGTAGTTTATCCTCATGCCTAGGAGGCTTCATTAAAACAAAACATATCTCACAATGAATGAATAAGTTAAAATATATTACATATACGATATGAATACATACATAATTTTATTTTAATTTTTCTATAAAACATATCTCAAATTAAGAATTAATTTTAATTTAGTTATTTCTAATCAAATATACAATTTTTGTTAATTTTTTGATGAAAAAAAAAATGTATTACATAATTTTTGTTATAAGTTTTCTTAAAATAATTATTCAATGGTTCTTTTCAAATGCATATATAATTACATGTGAGCATGCATGTGTATGTGTTTGCACGTGCACTTTGAATTCTATATTATTTCATTTTGGTCCTAAGTTGGTCCCCAAAAGAATAGATTTATGACTGTCCCTATCTCTCTCTTACCCTTACTCCTAGCCATATATGAGCGAGCATCCGGGCAACAAATCAATCGCTCAAAAACCACACTCTTTTTTAGCAAATCCACGTCTCAAGCTATGCAAGATTCCATTAAAGGTGCTCTAGGGGTGCAAGTGGTCCAACAATATGAAAAATATTTAGGACTACCATCCTTTATAGGCCGAGGAAAGAAGGCGAGTTTTGATAACATTAAACAAAGAGTATGGAAAAAATTGCAAGGGTGGGAGGGGAAACTACTTTCCCAAGCCGGCCGTGAGGTTCTAATTAAAGCTATGGCCCAGGCCTTACCGACCTATACAATGTCATGCTTTAAACTACCTGTTGGTTTATGTCATGAGATAGAAGGTTTAATCAGGAAATTTTTTTGAGGCCAAAGAGGAGATAGCTGAAAAATACATTGGATTAAGTGGGAAGACTTGTGCAAGCCAAAGACTCAAGGGGGGATGGGGTTTAAAGACCTCTCCAAATTTAACGACGCCTTGTTAGCAAAACAGACTTGGCGCCTGCTGCATGACAAGAGTTCGCTCTTCTATAGAGTATTTAAGGCTAAATACTTCCCCCATAGTTCAGTCATGGAGGCGACTAACCCAAGCTCATCATCTTATGCTTGGAAGAGTTTTCTACGAGGCAGAGAAGTAATAAAAAGGGGGGTAATCTGGCGGATTGGAGATGGAAAATCTGCAGCTATTTGGGGGGAGCGTTGGCTTCCCAATAAGTTTGCACCTAAGGTGGTATCCCCGTGTGTGGCAAGCCTGGCTGATGCTAAGGTTAGTTCATTCATTGATCAAGAAAATAGAAGCTGGAAAGTGGACGTTATTAATACCACCCTGCTGAATTTTGAAGCTGAAATGGTTAAAAAAATTCCCCTCAGTCACACGGTTCAACCTGACCAACTCTTTTGGCCCTTCAATCCTACTGGAGAATATTTAGTAAAATCTGGATATAAATTTTTGCAGCACGAAGCTCAGAACTTGCAACCAGGTCAGTCAAATACTGATCAACTCAAACCTCTGTGGAAAGCGATTTGGAGTTTACCGGTTCCGAGTAAGGTGAGGAATTTAGTTTGGAGAGCAACAAAAAATTCTTTGCCCACTAAGACGAACCTGGTTCAACGAAAAATCATCAATAGCAGTACGTGTGAAAGCTGTCAGCAAGCCAATGAAGACGTGTGCCATGCTCTATTCCATTGTCCAAAGCTGTCGGACTTGTGGAACAAAGTTTCTCTGTGGAATCACGACAGTCTTCGCCAGGCAGCAACTTTTATTGATCTAACCGGTTGTGTTTTTGCAGATAATAGGGACCCGGCTCTCTTTTCCATGGTGATTTGGACTCTATGGAACCGAAGAAATAACCTCAGACTTGGAAAAGCAGTCATTTCCCTTGATCAGGTGCTGCATCAAGCCAAGGAAAGGTTGCGGGAATTTGCACTCCACAATACATTTCACACTATACCAGTGAGACGCCAACCAACGAGATGGCTTCCTTCGGATCGTCCACTTTACAAACTGAACTTTGATAGAGCGTTGTTTGCAGCAGAGCAGTGTGCTGGACTGGGCGTGATTCTTAGGAACTCCAAGGGTCAAGCTATGGTCTCACTCACCGAAAGAGCTACGCTTCCCTTCACAGCCATTGAGGTTGAAGCAATGGCAGCCAAGAGAGCTTTACTTTTGGCTTTGGAGACAGGTTTTGATCGAGTGATTCTTGAAGGAGACTCGCAAGTTCTCATCACAGCCCTCCAAAACAATTCGTACACTTTATCCCATTTTGGTCATTTAGTTCAGGACATACAGTATCTTGCCTCTTGTTTCTCAGAGATACATTATTCCCATGTTCACAGGCATTGTAATACTGTAGCTCATGCTTTAGCAAAGAGAGCAAACTCTATTTCCCATTATTAAGTCTGGATGGAAGATGTACCACCAGATATTACCTCTGTATTAGAGGCCGACTTTATTGGCCTAATTGATTGAAATGCAAAGTCTTGTTTCTCAAAAAAATATATATATATATATGCAAAAACAATATATTTGTAAGCAGCCATTAACTTTAACTATGCAAGTCACTTATTAGTAAATAACAAATAGTAATCATTTTAAAAAAAATATTATTTCAAATCTATAGCGTCGATTTTCACATCATTTTTATGTTGACAGAGCATTTATTTTCATTTTCCTTGAACCATTTAAAATCGTTTCTTCTACTTGAATCTTAATATTGGTTGAAATTTCATATTCATCGAATTTTCTAAATTATGGCACATTTAACTAGTACTTTTGGCACGAATAGCAAAAGAAAAGATCTTTTCCATTTCCATAACTAACCAATATTTTCTTTTACTTTAAAAGATCATATAACTTTTATTTCTTAGTTTCTCTCCAATTTAGCTTCGTATATGTACTAACAAGTAACAACCTTATTAATTTTTTGGGAAAAATACAAAATAACTTTTTTTTTTTCGATTAGTTTAATTATGAATGTATTAAATAACCCGTAGGAAGTGCTTTGAAGTTAGCCCATGTGGTAACCAAATTGATAAAGAGTTCATTTTTAGGTGTAAAATGACAAAAATGACATATTATAAGTGATTTGTATTTATTTATTTATTTTTATCTGAGATAGAAATCCTATTCTAGTTTAATCTAAGTATATATATTAATTTTTTTTTTTTGGAAGATTTGAACCTTGCTTTTTGCCCTCTCACCCCACAAGTTGACAATCATACCAAAGATGCGCAATGGTAAGTGATTTGTATTCATTTCCATAATTGTGCTTATGAATTGAACTTTTTGCATAGTAAATGTAGGACATGTTTGGTTTAATTCCTAGCTTGAAGAAATTGCCTTAATTTAATATTTTTAAGTTCAACAAATTGAAATTTGCAAAAAAATGATTTTAAGGATACCTTGTGTGTGAAATATATTGCCTTGTGGGTGGGTTGGATTATTTTTAAGATTGATGATGCTGAAAATATCACCAGTAAGTCACACGGTCTTCGCGCACTCGAAATAACACCTGCACAGCAAAAAAGAAAGGACCTAACAGAGAGCGCCGGTGTGGTGCCGGCCAAATACCCTCCGAAGGTCAAGTCAGAACTATTCTCACAACTTTAGAGTGCTAGAGAGGGTAAATTATGCGTACCTTGGTTTGTGAGGGTGCTTGGGTTTTTATAGTAGTAGGAGGTTGACCCCTTTTCCTTGGAGTAGAAGTCTTTTCCTTATAGGAGTCTTCTTGGGCGTATTTTGCGGGATCCTTTCCATATAGGGATCCTTTGAGTAGCATCAAACGTGGTGGGCAAGGTATTTCCTTATATATGTAAGTGTGGGTAGCAAGTAAACTTGCATCAGGGCCGTCAGCTTATTTATTTCCTTCAGCCTTATTGGCGTTGGTTTGTTGGTGTTGTCAGCCTTTAAGTGTCTTGCAGACTTCCCTCAATCTAGAACCTGTTGACTTGTAACCGACGGTTATAACTGTTCCGTCAGCTTGTGTTTGATGGCTTTGCCTGAAACCACCAGCTTCATGCTTTGCATAAATAGGCACTTATTTTTATCCTTATCAGCTGCCCCCTACTCCATATCCTCATCACTTTTTATACTGACGGGTTATGGAGTTAACGTTTTTCTTGACTGATTATGGTTACATTCTCTAAGGGAGCGGGAAAATCATTTACGAGGAACTCCTCGAGCCGCCGTACATTTAATGCTTTGGACAAATGGCGCGTTCTAATTGGCTCCGCTTCTGACGAGGGCGTTGCTTCGTCTTCCACGCACTTCCACTCTATATATAAATGGCGCCTCCTCCTCATTTCCTCTATTTCATCCTTGCTGATCTTCGAAAGAGAGAAACCGTCGCCCTTGATTTCGTCAGCTCATTCTTTACTCCCGTCAGCCTGTTCATTGCTAACCTTGGAGCCATTCTTCGTCAGAAAGCTAACTTACCAGTAAGTTCTATTTCCTCCTCTTTCATTTTTGTTTATGCCTGAATAATTCCTTAGTGAGGACGTCAGCTTAGGTACTTAGATTGGATTCGTCACTTGTAGGTAGTCAGATGTCAAGTGACGCATCGTGTGAGGAGTCCTTAGTCCGTGAAGGAGCGGGCTACGACGAGGCCTTTGGTTCGGGTGATGAGTCAGAGGACTTCTCACCTTCATCAGAGAGGGAGACGTCGGCCCAATCTCCTGACGGTGATGAGAGTTACACTGAGGGGGGTGAGGAGGCGGAAAATGGAGGTGAGAATGAGGTAGAAGAGGGAAGAGGGGAAAGTGGAAGTGACGGGGGCGATGTTGATGTTGACAGGGATGATGGTGACGGTGATGAGGAATCTAGTGGAGGGACCTCAGAGGATTCAGGGGATAACCGTCCTTTCATTCTTCCTGAGGATTGGGCCGTCAACAAGTTTTTACCCATGATGAGTGATAAGGTTTTTAGGGAGTTGCGCGCCCGTTATCAAATTTCGGACCATATCCCGATTCGTCTCCCTAGAGAGAATGAAAGATGTTACTTGGGGAGAACCACTGACGTTGGCATGTATGATGCCATGTTTGTTGCGGGTCTAAGATTGCCGCTGACGGCCTTGCACCGTCAGCTAGCTGATTTTCTGGGCCTGTCCGTCACTCAAATTACTCCAAACGCCTGGAGAATTTTCATAGGTGCTGAAATTCTGTGGGGTCGTCTTAGTGGAAGAAACTGTCAGCTTACCCTGGATGAATTCTTTTATTGCTACAGACCCCATCACATCGCATCTTCTAAGGGGACATACCATTTTAATGCTCGGGAGAAAGGTTTGAGACTAGTGTCAGATATGCCAGATTCCAATAGGAACTGGAAAAGTAGATATTTCTTTGTTGAAGAGACGGATTGGGTTTGCCGACAGGAGGAATGGGCGATGATGCCCCATGGTTATTTTGACAACACTTGGGCTTTTGTCAGGGATTCAGGTCAATCCCGTCAACCATGTTTCTTTTGTTTTGAGGTGACGCTACTAACATTCTTTCTCTGTTTTCTTTTTAGCTAATACCCGTCCCCACATAACCGACGAACAGGAGGAATTCATCCATCGGGTTCTCGAAATTCCTTTGGAGAAACGTAAGTGTAGGGACTTGATCACCCTTGACACTATTCATTTATACTGCGATGGTCCAGAATCGTTAGCTGAAGCCAGTAAATTGGACGACTTCTCTCACCGACGTGAGTAAATTCCTTACTACCTCCGTCAGTCTACTTCTCTGTCTGTTCTTCTAATTATTAGTTATTTTGTGTAGAGATGGAGTCTTCTAAACAGAGGGTGAGGGTTGCCGTAACCCGCAAGAAGGAGGAGAAGAAGGCAAAGGAGGTAGGGGGAGAAACTTCGTCAACCCCTAAGACCGTCGCTAAGCCTGCAAAGAGGAAGCCCGACGGGAGTGACGACAGCCCGTCTGAAAAGGCCACCGTCACTCCTGGAGATCATGCTCCAAAGGAAAAATCCCCCCTTAAGCCAAGCCATGGTGAGGGCAAGGGGGTGATGACGTCCTCAAGTCCCGTCAACGAGGGCCCCTGCTGCCTCTTGACCCATAAGGACGATGTCGTCGGGGAGGTTGGGTCTTTCATAAAACTAACGGACATAGGGCCTTGTGATTTATTGGGGACGGAGGATTTAGGGGCGTCAGCCCTTTTTGATCTCACCAGGGTATGCTTACTACCTTTTAGTCGAATTGGTTTTATTTTGTTTTGATCAGCTCTGACTGACGTCTGTGTTCTCTTCTCAGGCCTTGGTGCGCGTCAAGGCCCTTTAGAATCGTTGCATTGCCAAGGAGGGGGTCGTCACCCGGGTCCGGAAACATAATACAAATTTGATGAATGAACAGGGGTAGTACAAGGATGCTGTCCGTACACTAAACAAAGAGCTGAAGGAGGTCAGGGAGAAGTTGGAGGAGGCTGACCGTCATAAGGAAAAGCTTCAGGAAGAGGTGACGGATCTAGGCAAAAGGGTGGAGACTGCTGGGGCTGACGCTGTCCGAGATTTTAAAGCGTCGCAATCGTTCATTGACTCTTGTGCCGAGTATTATGACACTGGGTTTGACGATTGTCTTAAACAAGTCGCATCGGCATTCCCAGAGCTGGACCTGTCTGGAATTACAATGGATGATGAAGGTGACGGCTCCCCCGAGCCCAATCTTCCTCCGGAGGATGACGGTGTGGTTGTTCTTGCCTAGCCTGCTACAAATCCTCCTCCTACTCCTGCTTCCAATACTTCGACTGTGATTGTGGACGTTGAAAATCAAAAAGCTGACGGGAACCCTGCTGACACTCCTGCCCTTTAGTTCTATTTGTATTTCAATCATTTTGCAAACAATCGTTTAATGTGTATTTCAATTACTTTTCAAACAATTGTTTAAGTGCCCGTGTGTTTTTCTTGGGCTTTTATTTGTATACAGTTGCATTTATTACGTGACATGTTATTCCCGTCGTCTTCATATTTCTCAATCAGTGATCGTGCCAGGCGAAGTCCTGGTGAGCATTCCCGTCTGTTTTAGGAACCCTGTCAATTTTTTGAACTAGTTAAAAAACTCTGTTGGTATGGTCTTTGTGCTACTTATGAGCCCGTCCATTTTACCCTTTTGAGTTGGATAGTTTCGTCGGTTTTACGGGCTTTCCCCTTGGGTATTTGATTATGTTGCTAATTTTATGACCTTGCTCGTCACTCTTTAAGGTTTGTCGGCTTGGTGGCTTTATCCTCGTCTTGTTTAATGGTTTTGTCGCTTTGAACATGTATGCATTGCTTCTTATGTTTGTGCACAACTATGGATGTTATTTGGATATGGATCCGTCCATTGTCTTTAGGGACTTTATAATTTGTTCTTTGAGAACTGGTGAGTCCGTCGACTTTGATGGTCCTCTAATATGCGGACTTAGGGGAACTTGTACACTGTTAATCCACGGTAGAGGCTGTCACTTTTAACGACATTAAGCAAATGGTCACTTAGATGGACCGTCAGCTTTACTGAGCATTTGGTAAACGGTCATTTAGTAAGCCCGTCACCTTTAACGTCTTTGTCTAATTTAACGTTAACAAGTTTGTCCAATTTATGGACTTTAACAATTTTTCATCTACTTGAGACGAAGTCGCCTATTTGGCACTGTATATTAGGATCGTCTGCTTTGTCGACCCGTCTATCATGTGTCCAATTTATGGACTACAATTTTTCACCTGTTTAAGATGAAGGTACCCATTTGACGGGCTGCATTTTATAGTCTCGTCTATCTAGTGAGCCGTCAGCTCTCTAGATTTCATCCATTTTGTGGACTTGATGAGCTTGATAATTTTGTAGGCCCGTTGGTTTTAGAACCCTGTCCATATGATGATAGTCTCATCTGTTTAATGAGACCGTCAGCTCTTTAGTTTTAGTCTCTGTCATGGACTTGATGAGCTTGTCACCTTTGTAGGCCCGTTGGTTTTTAGAACCTTGTCCATATTATGATAGTCTCATCTATTTGGTGAGACCGTCAGCTTTTTAGCTTCAGTCCATACGTTAAGGGCTTAGTCGTTTACTTTTGTTGTTCACTTTTGTGAGCTTAGTCGTCCACTTTTGTGAACTTTAAACTGTAGATTTGTAGAATAGAAACTTCAGCAATTTTCTGAATGAACTCCTCTTATTGCCATGCATTTGTAAATAAAAGTAGTTCAAAAACCAAATCCTGCCTTTTGGGCTTAAAAAGAAAAAGAGGTATTGTTGCAAAAACTAAAGTAAACGATAAAACTGAGGAGTATGACTAAAATTTGCTGAAATGTAAATAAAAAGGGTTGGTCTTCATGTTGCCGCTTCTACTGGTAATACTTTCGTAAATGCTCGGTGTTCCATGGATGTGACAGCTTCTGTCCGTCTAACATCTCCAGGTGGTAAGTGCCTTTCCTCTGCCATGACGTAACTCGGTAAGCTCCTTCCCAATTGGGGCCGAGCTTCCCTTGGGTCAGGTCTCTAGCGGCACCCATGACCTTCCCGAGAACGAGATCTCCAACTTGGAAGTCTCTGTGTTGGACCCGAGAGTTGTAGTGTTTGGCCATGCGGTCTTGGTACCTAGCGAGCCTTTGTTTTGTCGCCGCCCTGATCTCGTCTACTAGGTCAAGCTGTAGTCGCATTGCCTCGTCATTCTTGCTCTTGTCATGGTTGTGCACCCTGTAACTCATAAGCCCAACTTCGGCCAGGATGACTGCTTTGCTCCCGTACGTTAGTCGGAACGGTGTCTCTCCTGTGGGTGACCTTGCCGTCGTCCTGTATGCCCATAATATGCTTGGCAATTTTTCAGGCCATATACCCTTTGCCCCATCGAACCGAGTCTTGATAATCTTGAGTAAGGATCAGTTCGTGACTTCGACCTGGCCATTAGCCTGAGGATGGGCGGGGGAGGAGTAGTGGTTCTTTATTCCTAACTGCGAGCAAAAATCCCGGAAGAAGTCGTTGTCGAATTGCCTCCCGTTATCCGAGACAAAGACTCTAGGAATGCTAAACCTACATATTATGCATCTCCAGACAAAACTCCATACGTTCTTCTCCATAATGGTAGCCAAAGCTTCAGCTTCCACCCACTTTGTAAAGTAGTCAATGCCCACTACTAGGAACTTCAGCTGTCGTACTGCTGTAGGGAATGGTCCCATAATATCTAATCCCCATTGAACGAACGGCCATGGAGCCGTCATCGAGGTCAGCTCTTCGGTTGGTTGTCTAATAATATTGTTGAATCTTTGGCATTTGTCACAGGTCTTAACATAAGCCTCGGCATCCTTCTACATGGTGGGCCAATAGTACCCTGCTCGCACAAGCTTGTGCACTAATGACCTTGACCTCGAATGGTTTCCGCAGATTCCCTCGTGTACCTCCCTCATGACGTAGTCTGCCTCTTTTGTACCCAAGCATCTCAGATATGGACGGGAGAAGCCTCTTTTGTACAGGACGTCTTTTATCAAGACGAACCTCGTCGCCTGGACCTTCAACTTTCTTGCAGCCCCCTTCCCGTCTGGTAAGACCCCGTTTTTTAAGTATGAAACTATCGGTGTGGTCCAATTACTTTCGGGGCCTATCTCCTGCATGTCGCCGGAATCTATTAGTGGAGAAAGCTGAACAAAAGAGAGTACATTACCAGGAATTATCATATGCTCTGCTGAAGCGGCTTTGACTAGACGGTCGGCTTGCTCATTTTCTCCTCTGGGGATTTGGATGATTTTGGCCTCTAGGTCGTCTACTCATGCCTTTACTTGATCAAGGTATCTCTTCATCCTTTCGCCCTTGCATTCATAGTCTCCATTCACTTGGTTAGCCATGACCTGAGAGTCGCAGTAAATGACTACGCTTGCGGCTTCTGCTGCTTTGGCGAGGTCGAGGCCTACTACTAATGCTTCGTAATTTGCTTCATTGTTGGTGGTGGGGAAGTTGAGACGGACCATACATTTAACCCTGTCTCCTTCGGGTGACAGTAGTACAGTACCAGCCCCCCGGCTCGTCTATTGGATGATCCGTTATTATATATGCTCCAATGAGGGGACTCTTCTACCCCCTTGTCTTCGTCATAAGTGAATTTTGCTATGAAGTCAGTGATGATCTGTCCTTTGATGGCGGTCTGTGGGCGGTACTGGATATCAAACTCGCTCAACTCTATAGCCCATAACGCCAGTCGACCTACAGCTTCAGGATTGGTCATCGCCCGTCGTAAGGGCTTGTCGGTCAGGACGTTCACCGTATGGGCTTGAAAGTATGGCTTGAGCTTGCGAGCCGCCGTAACTAATGCAAAGGCAAGTTTCTTCATAGGTGGGTATCTTTCTTCGGCATCGCGAAGCGCTCGGCTCGCGTATTATACAGGCTTTTGTACTCTTTCTTCTTCTTTGACTAAGGCAGCGCTGACGGCTGCGGGGGAGACGGTTAAATAGAGGAAAAGCTCTTCTCCTGGCTGCGATAGGCTCAGCAGTGGTGGGGAGGAGAGATAAGCCTTCAACTCCTCGAATGCCTGCTGACATTAGGTAGTCCACTCGAATGATCTCTTTAGCGTGCGGAAGAACGGCAAACACTTGCTCGTTGCCCTCGACACGAACCTATTCAATGTTGCTATTTTTCCGTTGAGGCTTTGTACCTCCTTCACATTTCTCGGTGGTGCCATCTCCATAATGGCCCGGATTTTGTTCGGGTTGGCCTCGATCCCTCTTTGGGACACCATAAATCCTAGGATTTTCCCGCCGTCACCCTGAAGGTGCACTTTCCCGGATTGAGCTTCATGTTGTAAGAACGAAGGGTGTTGAATGTTTCTTTGAGATCTTCCAAGTGATCTTCCTCCCTTCGGCTTTTTACTAGCATGTCATCAACGTAGCCTTGGACATTCCTCCCAATTTGCTGCGCGAACATTTTGTTCATAAGCCTTTGGTACGTTGCGCCTGCGTTCTTCAGGCCGAAGGGCATTACTTTGTAACAGAAGAGGCTTTGACTGGTCATGAACGAAATTTTCTCCTGATTAGCTTCGTGCATTCGGATTTGGTTGTAACCTGAGAAAGCGTCCATGAAGCTTAACAGCTGGTGCCGAGCCGTTGAATCTACTAGGACGTCGACCCTTGGGAGAGGATAGCTATCTTTGGGGCAGGTTTTGTTAAGATCGGTGAAGTCCACGCACATCCGCCACTTCCCGCTAGCTTTCTTAACCATTACTATGTTCGCTAGCCAATCGGGGTAGTAAACTTCCCTAATGAAACTTGCTTCCTGTAGTTTGCGGACTTCTTCCATTATAGCTTGATCTCGTTCCGGTGCGAACACTCTCTTCTTCTGTCGGACGAGTGGAAAGGAGGTCGATACATTCAACCTGTGTATCATGACTGAAGGGTCTATTCCTGGCATGTCGTCATGACTCCATGCAAATACATCTCGATTGCTTCTGAGAAAAGTTATGAGCTCTTGACGGATTGCGGGGTTAGCGAGGGTTCCGACTTTGGTTGTTCGGTCAGGATCGGAACTGTCAAGAGGTATCTCCTCTAGTTTCTCTACCGGCTTCGTCGCTGTACGTTGCTCTTCTATATTCAAGGCCTGGACCTGATCCTCTATCTCCATCATGGCTACATAGCATTCATGCGCGGCCATCTGACTTCCGCGCAGCTCTCCCACTCCATAGTCGGTAGGGAACTTAATCATCAGGTGGTAAGTTGAAGTTACCGCCTTCCACGAATTGAGCATGGGTCGTCCGAGGATAGCGTTGTAGGCAAACGAGCAATCGACAACTAAGAACGTTACGTCCTTGATGATCTGCTAGGGGTAATCGCCTACCACCACGGATAATGTAACCGCGCCTAGGGGGAATACCTGGCTCCCTCCAAAACCAACAAGCGGGGCATTTGTCTGAATCAATCGCTCCTTGTCGATCCTCATTTGCTGGAACACCGGGTAGTATAGGATATCTGCTGAATTGCCGTTGTCGACCAACACCCGGTGCATGTTGTAGTCTTCCACTTGTAAGCTGACGACGAGCACATCGTCATGGGGGTGGTGAAGGCGTCGCGCATCTTCTTCTGAGAACCCGATAATGGGGCCTTCTTTCAATGCTATCTTTGGCACGGCCCCCGTCACTTGAACATTTTCTATCATCCTAAGGTAGGTTTTGCAGGCCTTTTTGGACAACCCAGCGGCAGTCGTTCCTCCTATGATCATCCTTATGTCACCTATGGGGGGTCTCGGTCGCTCATTATCCCGTCGAGGGTGTTGGTCTTGTGGGGGTGGATCTATTCTCTCCTTGTTGATGAACTTCTGCAGTTTTCCTTGTCTGATAAGGGCTTCAATTTGCTGCTTCAGGTCATAACAATCGGCCGTTTCGTGACCATGGTCACGATGGAAGTGGCAATATTTATCCCTAGACCGTTTGTTGGGATCACTCTTCAGCTTTCCAGGGAACGTCAGAGCCCCCTCGTCCTTGATTTGCATTAGGACTTGATCCATCGGGGCGGTCAACGGAGTGAAGCTTGTGAATCTTCCCCCTAAGGGCTTAAGGCGTCTTTCATCCCTTCGGTCTCCTGTCCTTGCTTTCTTCCGGCCTTGGTCCTGTCGGGCGTCTTCTTGCCTTTCTCTTTTCTTTAGCCTTTCTTCTCGGGCCAACAGCGCATCTTCAGCGTTTATATACTTGGTGGCCCTATAAAACACTTCTGACATGGTCTTCGGGTCGTTTTTGTACAGGGAGAACAAAAACTTACCCTTCTTCAACCCATTCGTGAATGCTGCTACAAGTATCTTGTCGTCGGCTTTGTCGATCGAGAGTGCCTCCTTATTGAAGCGGGATATGTAGGCCCTCAACGTTTCCTCCTCTCGCTGCTTGATACTCATCAAGCAAGCGGTAGACTTCTTATACCGATGTCCTCCGATGAAGTGCGCAGTAAATTGAGTCCTTAGCTCCTTGAAGGTGCTGATGGAGTTGGGTGCCAGTCGGCTGAACCAAATTCTCGCCGCACCCTTTAGCGTTGTAGGGAAGGCCCTACACATGATCGCGTCTGCCACCCCTTGAAGGTGCATCAGGGTCTTAAAGGTCTCTAGGTGGTCTAGAGGGTCCCTGACTCTGTCATAACTATCTATCTGTGGCATGCAGAACTTACTCGGCAGGGGGAAGGAGTTGACAGGGGCGGTGAACGGTGAGTCTGTTCGGTTAACAAGGTCGTCAAGATCGCTGGACATTCGTCCCTTGAGAGCATTCATCATAACTTCCATTTGCTCCTTTATTGCCTGCATCTCCGCGATAATAGGTGGCGGAGCCGTATCTGCAAGGGAAGGGAGGCTCACGTTCTGATGCTCCGGTCTGCTCGGGGCGTTACTAGCCTGGGGTCCCTCTTGATTCCTTCTGTCAGCACTGGTTCCTTCTTGATCTGCTCCTTGGTTGTCCAATGCTGCATTTTTCTGGCGCAGCTGCTCTTCTAGGTCGTGATTTTGTCTGGTGAGGCGTTCCACGACAGCGGCGAGAGTTTTAACTTGTTTCTCGAGGGCGGTCGTGGGCGGTTCCTCTTCTTGAATGTCGTTAGTGGTTGCCATTGAGCGAGTGAGCACCATGCAACTTTTGTCCAGGAAGCAGTAATATGGCTTACACTACACGTTTCCTACAGACGACGCCAACTAATGATATTGAAAATATCACCAGTAAGCCACACGGTCTTCGCGCACTCGAAACAACACCTGCACAACAAAAAAGAAAGGACCTAACAGAGAGCGCTGGTGTAGTGCCGGCCAAATACCCTCAGAAGGTCAAGTCAGAACTATTCTCACAACTCTAGAGTGCTAGAGAGGGTAAATTATGTGTACCTTGGTTTGTGAGGGTGCTTGGGTTTTTATAGTAGTAGGAGGTTGACCCATTTTCCTTGGAGTAGAAGTCTTTTCCTTATAGGAGTCTTCTTGGGCGTATTTTGCGGGATCCTTTCCATATAGGGATCCTTTGAGTAGCATCAAACGTGGTGGGTAAGGTATTTCCTTATATATGTAAGCGTGGGTATCAAGTAAACTTGCATCAAAGCCATCAGCTTATTTATTTCCTTCAGCCTTAATGGCATTGGTTTGTTGGTGTCGTCAGCCTTTAAGTGTTTCGCAGACTTCCCTCAATCTAGAACCTGTTGACTTGTAACCGACGGTTATAACTGTTCCGTCAGCTTGTGTTTGATGGCTTTGCCTGAAACCGTCAGCTTCATGCTTTGCATAAATAGGCACTTATTTTTATCCTTATCAAAGATGGTTTGTGAAATTATTAAATAATACTCCATCTGTCTCAATTTGTTTGTCCTGTTTGAAAAGTCAAATTTTTTAAGAAAACATCATTTATTATCTTGTCTTCCTTATAAAAATATATAAGTTTACAAAACTACCATTAAATAAATTTATTATTATTATTTTTTTTTAAAGAGTTATTCTTAATGAGGCAACTAAAAAAGTGCCCCAATTAGATTGATTTTTTTTAAATGTTTGTTAGTTTTCTTTTCAAATAGTTTTAAAACTAAAGTAGGGGTATAATAGGAACATTAGTAAATTAATGACTTTTATTTTTAAAATTAGGACAATATTTTGAGACATCCAAAAATGGAATAGATGACAAACAAACTGGGACGGATGAAGTAATTTATTACCTAGTCATCAAAAATTTGTGAATGTATTTGACACGAAGATAATCACCGACTAGCTATTTAATGATTTGATTGATTTCTATTAAGGTTATGTTTGGATTGGGCTGAAAACCCATGTCTGCATCTGCGTTTTTTTTTTTTTTTTCACGCGTTTGTGAGACTTGCGGCTACTATTCATGCACTGTTCAATGAACAGTAGCCGCAAAGTTTGATTTTTCTTACTTTTTTCAGCCAATCAGTGCATATCGTGTACTGTTTACGGACCCACAAATTTCACTTTTTAGCAACTTTTTTATTAAAAATGGGTCCCACGGTACTATTCACACATTTAAAAATTATTTTGCTACAGTGTTTTTCAGTTTTCAGTTTCAATTTTCAGTTTTCAACTGTATCCAAACGGACCCTAAAAGCCAGTATATTGAACATTGTGCAGAATAATTTCATAGTTTTGATTATGGTGAATAACAATACACTATACCTTCTTCTTTGCAAATACTTCTTTCACTAGTACTAGAAGCATATTCTTCTACATTCTTCTTTTTTCACTTTATTTATTAATTCATGTTTCAATTTATTTATTTATATTTATTTTTAGCTTTTTTTGGCTTCAGATGCAATTGGAGAAATCTAAGGGTTGGTCCAAGAGCTAAACTAGCCAGTAGCCATATGGCAATTTTAAGTATCTCTTTCATTAAATTGTAGTTTTGAGTTGTAAAATATTTTATGTCGAGGATACTATATTTCTTTATGTTGTATTGCTGTATATTTAAGTTTTAAACTTATGCTGACTGTGGTATCTTTTGTCCAAAGATGTAATGCACTGAATTTTAAATCGGATTATAGTGATATATTTCCTGTCTAGTTGGTTTATCTATTATTTGGGATATAATGTTGGTGTTACCTAGCAAGTTATAATGCTTATGTTGTGTACACATAATGCTTCAAGAAATGTTATATCCATTGCTGGGAATTCAAAGTTGATCTCTTTCCATACTTCAAAAGCATCATCAAGCTTGGGACTACATTTACTAGACTCACGAATAATTTCATTATTCTCACAAGTAAGATCACGTCTCTTGATCTTGTACACATGCTTCTAAAGCTACTCGATTAGCTATGACACAAGGCCTATTTCCCCAATGGTGCCCCAAAGTTCCTTCGCCACCATATTGTATAACTGTGTAGTGTTAGAGGGAATAATGGCTAAAATAATACAAATAAAAGGTCAAAATGGCCAAATACCACTGTTTATCGAAATATATATCAATCTACTATTGTTTCGAAAATATGTAGGGATCTACCATCTTTTTGACACTCAAGTTTGTAAAACTCGAGTTTGTCGTGTAACTTGAGTTCTATAAACTCAAGTTTTTTGAAAAAATTGCCCTTAAAATTGCCGGAAAATTTTTTATGGAACTCGAGTACCATAAAAAATTTTCAAAATTTTTCCACGGAACTCGAGTTTCCCAAACTCCAGTACCCAAAAAGTGATAGATCCTTACATATTTTTGAAATGGTGGTAAATTGATATATATTTTGGTAAACTATGCTATTGTGACATTTTGGCCAATAAAACAAAACAAGTAAACAACGATAAATTGTGCGCAACAACAAGGGTATAAGGGACTTCTCCTTTAAAATAGATACGGTTTATAGTTCACATCAAATTTATAATGTTCAAAAACATGACTGCTCTCTCTCTCTCTCTCTCTCTCTCTCTCAAAGGATCTCTTGAAGCAAGTGGCTTGGTATTGCCACAGTAAAAATGAGAATCCAGGTGTTATTTATTTATAGTGTCTTTTGTTGGGGTTAAGTAGTCTTATTGTGTTAGAGGTGACTTTGTTTTGAGGCCGGGGTTTGTTAGGTTTGGTCTCTAACTCTCTATTTGGCAACTTGCTGCATGTGTTTTGAACTGACTTGTTATGTTTTGGTTAATAAGAGGCACACTTATTCATTAAAAAAAAAAAAAAAGACACTACGTACTATTAGATCTAAAAAAAAAAAAAAATCATATCAGTAAAATGAGCTCTCTCCATTGAGGATCTTGTTTCCACATTCAAAGATTAATACATGATAGTGCAAACATCAAGTCTCTTAACGGCAATATGACCAATATGCATTTGGAAAACAAAAGCTACCAATTCTTTTTTTATTTATCCACAAGATTTGTTCACTCTCTCTTTCTTAAAAATCCAGATTTCACTTTATTTTTGTCAGGTTGATGTTTGCTTGGGTGAAGCATCGATCAATGATTAGAGAATATAATGATGGAGAGAGGAGTTAGACTTACTCCAAGCTGCGAAGAAGGTTGCAAAAGCTACAAGGCTAACTAGGGGTTTCTTGTTGTGCAACACAAGTTTCACATTGCTTTGATGTTTTGACTTTTGAAGCAGTTTAAGAGCTTTTCAATGACACGGGTATTTTTTCATTCTACTCAACCGAGAAATGGTTCCAAGATCTCATGAAACATCTAGTGGAGATGATTGAGCCATGGTTTTAGATCTGCTTAAGATGAGGGAAAAGATGGAGTCCAACAGGAAATGGGTGTTGTGGCTTTGCAAAAGCTTCCTGGGTTGGAAAGAAAGTGATCATCAAGATCCATCTTCATAAGACAGAAATGGTAAATATTGATAAATTTTATTTTCTAACTCAATACCTATCCACTTTGGTAATGCTTACCATGAGAGAGTTCAGAAAGTATTTGATCCAAAGTTGCTAGTGAAACTGATGTGAGGCACTAAGCATGAAAAAACGGCAGGCGACCTAATTCTAGTGTCAGGCTAGTAGAGTCTGTACTGTTTTGAATTGCTTACTACAATAGGATGAAGATGGCTAAGCCTCAATCATATTGTTCAATCTTAAAGGACCCATAAAACCCAGATTCGAGGAGAAAGACGCTACAAGTTGTAAATGTAAAATCATCATAGTGGAAGAGATGGCAAGCCATAACCGGATATCCTAAATTCAGGATTTTTACTTATTATTTTTTAAAATGAAGTCGACAAAATTAGAGCCGATTTCCAATTTTGGCAATATATCATATAGTTCTAACATTTTAGCATTATTCTAACAAAACTCCTTACCAATGTTTAGAAGTTTACAAGCACTATTCCAGTTAAAATGCTAGAAGTTTATAACATATTTCATTAAATATTTTCAATAATAATAATAATAAAAGTTGTGTCTAATACGTTTTATATATGTACATGTTTTTTCTTTTCTTACCGAATGCTGCAATAAAAATTATTACCCTAGCTGTCTTTAAGCATCTATAACCAAAATTTCGATCACAATAAGTTCTCAGAAATTTCAAATAAGTTTCATTATTTCAAAGAGTTTTTTTTTTTTTTTTTTTTTTGGGAATGTATTTCTGGTAATCTATTAAGCAACGTTCCAGAGTGGAAAACATTTTCTACTATTTTACAATTCTTTTCCGTTGATTTGTGTTTTCCAATATGCTAAAGATCAGAAATATATATATATATATATATATATATATATTCATCAAAACAAATTAGGTACATCCGTACATATACTTTTCCACCTAAGGAGAAAATCTTGTATGAACTGGGCGCATAGCATAAGGTACTTTGCCCCACCTGAGGCGGATATAAGTCCTCCCATCAAACCTCAAATGGTTGCAAATAGTAACAGCGTGCATGCTGGGTCAGAAAGAGTTAGATTCTAATATCAGTTGAGTAGACTGGACTAGGATCCTGGAAATGTATCACACGCCCATCCCAGAGATTGACTTTGACTGGTTTTACTTCTACTTAGTACTTACCCACTATCCAAAATAATAATAATAAAACAAAATATATAAACAATTATAACGCCTTAGGAGCTGCAAGGTTGTCTGAATATTGTTCAGTTACTTCATTGTTAGGAGATATATGTGCACTTGTTTAAGTGATTATTTACCGGCTAGACTTGTCTTTTCTTGTAAGACAATGCCATCAAATTTGTATATGTGATTATCAGAATTCACAACACACATCAATTTGAGGAATTGTTTGATAGAATTGCACCGGTCTACTAGGTTCTTCCTTTTTTATAAGGAAGACTGAGAGGCATCAAGCAATGGTCAAAGGAATGTCCTTTCAAGGAGAAATACTTTACTTTGAACTAGAAATTTTCCAAAACAAGTTGAAAATATGGGGCAAAGAGAAAATTTTCAAATCTTTGAAAACAAGTTGGAAAGATGGAGGAAAAAGATAAAGAACTTAGTTGAATCAATAAAGTAAATGACAAGCATAACTGAGGGAGGTAGATCCATCCCTTTCTAATGTGGCTCTTCCAGAATTAATAATAATCATATGCAATTAGGCATATGATCATATACTTAAAACAAGTACTTTATTTTAAGTACTTTAGTTGAGGTAATACCATTCATTTAGGAGAAGAAGAGAGGAAATAATGACAGAGACTGCTGTAACCCTTGTCATCGACAAGTTGTTCCAGTTGCTTGTCCAAGAAGCAAATCTGCTAAGAGGTGTCCATAAGGAAACTGTGGGTATTAGAGATGAACTGGAGAGCATCAGGTGTTTCCTCAAAGATGCTGAAGCAAGGACAGAGAAAGTAGACCTCCACGATGGTGTGAAAACTTGGGTGAAACAAGTGAGGGAGGCAGCCTATCATATTGAAGATGTTATAGATGAATACATTCTTCATATTGCACAGCATCGTCATGAGAAAGGATTTGTTGCATTCCTCCACAAAATTGGTAGCTTACTGAAAAATCTAAAACCACATCATGAGATAGCCACTAAGATTCAAGATATTAAAATATTAGTCTGTGATATCAAGGAACGAAGTGAAAGATATGGCTTTAATTCCTCAGAGCAAGGATCACGAACCAGTGCAACAAATGCTACATGGCATGACCCTCGAGTGGGTTCCCTTTTCATTGAGGATGGTGAAGTTGTGGGCCTTGAATCTACAAGGGATGAGCTCATAAGCTGGTTGGTAGGGGGCCCCTCTAGACGCTCAGTGATTTCAGTGGTAGGCATGGGCAGAATTGGTAAGACCACTCTTGCCAAGAAAGTATATGAGAATGATTCAGTGAAGGGACACTTTGACTGCCGTGTTTGGATCACTGTGTCTCAGTCATACAACATGAAGAAGATACTCATGACAATGACAAAGAATATCTACCAGGCAAAAAATGAAAGAGCTCCAGGGGAAATATACATACTGGATGAGATCATGCTAATTAGCCAGCTCAGGGAATATTTACAGCAAAAGAAGTATGTCGTTGTTTTTGATGATGTCTGGAAGACAGTTCTGGGAAGTTGTGAAACATGCTTTACCCTGTAATGACAGAGGAAGCAGGATAATCATTACCACACGCAGTGATCACATTGCTGCTTCTTGTAAAGAGTCTTCATCCGATCAGGTCCACAAGCTAGAACCTCTGTCTGAAGAAATGGCCTGGGAATTGTTCTGCAGAAAGGCATTCCAGTCTGAGTTTCAGGGCTGTTGTCCCAGAGAGCTGGTGAGATTGTCACTTGACATTGTTAGAAAATGTGAAGGCTTGCCACTTGCACTTGTGGCCATAGGTGGTCTTCTGTCAACCAAGGAGAAGGTTCCATTAGAATGGCAAAAGTTACATAATAGCCTCACTTCTGAACTACAAAGTAATCCCCACCTTACAAGTATTACAAAAATACTCTCTCTCAGTTATCATGATCTACCTTACTACCTTAAATCTTGCTTCCTTTACTTCGGCATCTTTCTAGAGGACTATTCAATTACTGATTCAAGATTATTTCGGCTATGGATAGCTGACAGCTTTGTAAAAGCAAAGAAGGGAATAACATTGGAAGAGGTGGCAGAAGAAAACTTAATTGAGCTAATCCACAGGAACTTGGTTCAAGTGTCAGTTAATGATTATGAGGTACGTAAAAAGTACAGGATCCATGACCTGTTGCATGAAATCATTCTATCAAAGGCTGGAGAGTTGAATTTCTGTCAAATTTTAGAGGCAGATGACTCAAGTTTCATTGGAAAAAGTCGGTGCCTATCAATCCATGATGGTCAAGAAAATGTTTTAGAGACCATTACGTACTCTCAGGTACGTTCAATCTTTCTTTTCAACATTAATGAATTGACCAAGTCTTTCATGATTAAATTGTTTAAAAAGTTCAGGCTTTTAAGAGTGTTGGATTTTGAAGATGCTCCAATTGATTGTCTTCCTGAAGAAGTGGGTAAATTATTTCACTTGAAGTACTTAAGTTTGAGGAATACAAAAGTGAAGATACTTCCAAAGTCACTAGGTAAGCTACAAAACCTACAGACATTACATATTCTGGAAACTCCAGTGCGATTGCGATATTTAGGCTTTATAAGCTGAGACATCTTTTGGCCCATTATTATGACCTTGAAATTGCAAGTAGTTTGCATTCATTGCAAGGAGTGAAAATACATGATGGGCTTGGATGTTTAAAGGATTTGCAGACACTAGTAGAGGCAAATCATCAAGAAGTTGGTCTAATCAAAGAGCTGGGAAAGTTGAGGCAGTTGAGAACGTTGGGCATTTCAAATATGACTGCAGAAAATGGGAGGGCTTTGTGTGCCTCCCTAAAAAATATGCACCACCTTAAACTTTTGGTTGTAAGCTCAATCAGTGAAGATGAGATTCTAGATTTACAATCCCTCTCATCTCCCCCTCAATTTTTAGAGCAGTTAATCATAAGGGGAAAATTGGAGAAGTTTCCCAACTGGATTCCAGAGCTTCAGAATCTAGTCACATTAGGTTTATATTTCTCAAGGTTAATGGAAGATCCATTGAAATGCATCCAGGCTTTGCCTAATTTAATTAATCTTATCTTCAATCAAGGATATGATGGGGAACAGCTGCATTTTAAGGAGGGTGGCTTTCAAAAACTCAAAAAGCTCACACTCAGAAATTTGGTAAAATTAAAAATGGTGAAGATAGACAGAAGAGCATTGCCCCTTCTTGAGCAACTAGAAATTGGGCCATGCCTGCAGCTGAAGGAAGTACCCTCTGGAATACAGCACCTAAAAAACCTCACAACTCTGGACTTTTTGGAGTTGTGCAGAGAATTTGCACTTAGTATACAACCAGATGGAGGCCAAGATTATTGGAAAGTCAAGACCATAACTACTGTCTGTTTCAAGTATAGGATTAAAGGAGAATTATATCAAATGTACAAGCTCGGTGTCTGAGACTTGTTGGAGCGTCTGCGAGGGTGAGTCTTTGAAAATCAAACTGCCATACAGTTTCACTGAAAGACAAGGTATGACCTTCTAAGCCCTAGAACTTCTATGAAAAATTTACTAATATTATTAAATCCAATGATAAAATTCTTTCCATTATATGGTTGACAAACCAAATTTCCATGCTGAAGAGAAGACTTGCATTGGCTGGCAAATTCCAACCCATGCTACAGTTGAAAATAAAAACACAGCCTCTTACTTTCAAACTGTGCTCCCTTCTATTTGTTTGTACTACTATATAACAGATATTCTTGTGTCCACCACTGAAAACAGTCTGATATTAGTCTATTTTACAATTTTTTTTTTTTTTTTTTTTTGATAAGTAATGAGGATATATATTCAAGAACACTGCCTTATGCAAAAAAACATAAGGCAGAGAGAAAAATACAGATAAAGAAAATTCAGAAGAGAGAAAAAAGAAAGGAAAAGATACTAAATACAAAGAAGAGAGCTAAGGAACATAGGGAGAGAGTCACTAGAGGTGATTCCCCAAGCCCTGGACCAATCAAACAGGGAGCCACTGAAAGAAGCCAATAATTAGTCTATTTTACAATAGGATCTATAAGTGTTTAGACTTTGGCCCGCACAATGGATGATTATCAAAAGTTTTATTTCATTCAAGGATTTCATTCTTGTTAAAAATATTGGGTTTATGTTTATGTAATAGCCCAAGAGGCCCAACATATTATAAGCCCATATAGGGCTAACCATAGCTCTCATATATACCCTACTAGGGTTCATTGTAATCTACAATTGAGAATACAGTAAATATGTAGCCTTAGAGCTTTATCCCATGGACATAGGCCGTGGCCGAACCTTAAGGTCCTCTTGTGTTCTTTTCTCTTTTTTGCTTCCACTTCTTTGAATTATTTTATTCTTGTCCTTCAACTATTCTCACATGTAACAGTTTTGAGGCCCTTGAAACTAGGACTTTATAATAATGGTTTGTAAGTTCAGTGTGATAATGTGATAATATTTTACTAATGCATTCCTTCCACACTTAAGTTGCATTGTGATAGGCTGTACATCTGAGCACTTAAGTTCTAACCTGCTGACAATAACTAAGACTGCATTTGCCCCTTTTTGTGCTATGCAACCTAATATTTTGAATTTCTTTGTAGTTCCCTTTTACCGTTGGCCGAATCTATTACATTCTCTTTTGCTTATATCACACTGTTTTAATCATTAGGCTCTATATACGAATGTGGATTACTCAAGGATTTGTAATGCCAGATCATGCAGGATTCATGTTTCCCAATCAATCATACAGGACACAGATATATAGAAGTTTCCATATTGAGGTAGGATGTTGTTCTTCCTGTTTAAGTTGCTGCTAATGTTGACTTTGTTGTAATGTTTTTGTCATTGGTAATGTTAAGTGTGAATTTCTTAAACGGTTAAATGTATATAATCTCAATCTTCAAGTGAATGACTCCATTTTAAGTGAATAACGCATTATTGAACAAGCTTTAATGAATGATATCTTTACTGAAAAAACTTTAATGAGTGTAATGAAGGTTCATTCTTTTATCTCTCTACTATAGTTAAAAAGAAAAAGGTGTTTATCTTCTTTGTCTCAAACAGTGCTTACATGCCTTCTGATCCATGGTTTGTAGCGTGAGTAGTGGAATCTGGTTTCTACCACAAGAAATAAAATGCCATGGCAGGAAGGACAAGCATGCTCCTAGCAAAGACCAGATAACAAAACTAACTAATTATCCATTTAGTACTCTTGATGATTGTTAAGCAAAGTTCAAGTTGTTTTCTCTGCACTCTCTTACAATTGGCAAAACACAAATGCAAAAGAACATTCAACCATCAGCATTTACCTATCCAAAAGATAAAAGGAACATTCAGCCATCAATAATTGGCTTTCATCATTGGAGAAAAGAATTACTGCAACATCAATTAAATACATTGGTATACGTTATAAATTTATAACCCACAGAGAAAAAGACCATTTGTCCTAAATTTTCACTTGAAGAAAACTAACAATATCAGCATTTAACAACCCAAAAATCAATAGCTTACCTGCTCAGCTCTACTCTGTCCAATAGCCAATTATGTGATCTAACAATCCCAAAACTTTCTTCATAGCCTCATCACCACTAACATCCCAAACCAAACCCAAAGCCTCATTCAACTCCATTGCTTCCCTAATCCTTGCCTCTCTCAACAAACCCCTATAAACCCACTTCCCCAAATCTCTTCCTGGCACCAAATTGACACCCACCATCTCCCTCAAAACCTTCAAGGCCTCAAAAACCATACCTTTCCTGCAAAACCCATTAACAAGAATCCCACAAACCTTCAAATCCAACACACAGGGAGACCCTGGCCTCACCATCCAGTTGAACACTTTGAAGGCCTCTCTAGCCTTGTGGTGCTTGAAATAAGAGGCAATGAGCATTGTTGTGAGGTCACTGAGATGGGTTTGTGATATTTTCGGGTTGTGTTTGAGGAAATTGAGGAGGGACATGGAGAGAGCCATGTCTGGTTGGGAAATGAGAGAGTGAATGAGAATGGAAAAGGAGAGAGATTTGGGAGGTGGGTCTGTGAGGAGAGCTGTGGTGGTGAGGTGGATTGCGGTGGACAGGTGGTTTGAGAGGCAGAGACGTGGGAGGAGGAGGTTAATTTTTGTGAACTGTTCTTGGGTTAGACTTGCATTGGTGGCGGCGGTGGTGGTGGTGGTGGGATTTGATGGTTCAGTAGAAGAAGAAGAGAAGGGTGAAATGGAAGGTTGGAAGAGAAGAGAGAAGATGGGTTTAGAGGGAAAGTAGAGAGGTTGAAGATGTTTGAGATTGAGTGAGTTCATTCTCAATAACGCTACTGAGCTGCTTTTACAGTGTGCTATGTTCTCTTCTATTCTATTAGTACTGTGAAAATTCAGAGGCAACATCTTTTTGGGAAATTAAAAATATATATATTAAAAAAAAAAATCCAAAAGTTAAGAAAGTGATATTAAAAAAATTAGATTGGTATTATTTAAAAACTGATATTAAAAAAAATATAAAAATAAAGCATTTTAAATCCTTTGATTTTTAGACTACGTTTGGTATTATTTTTATTTTGTTATGAGAATTTTATTTTAATTCTCAAAGTTTAATTTTTTTTAAAAAAATAGTCATTGGGTCTATGTACACCACTAACTTGACTATTATGAGGAAAAAAAATATATATAGAACACAGAGCACAAACAGTTAGGAGTTAACACACAATGACACAAACAGTTTGGAAAGTGAAAAGGTATTGGTAGAAATTATTAGAGCAAATGCCTAGTCCGCTCGAAAGTTGGTGATAGCATTTCGGTCATGATCTATGTTGCATTTCGCACAAATTCCTTAACTTTATGTCTAATCTATCTTGTAATATCTTCTAAGATTTTTAGGTTTTTTTTTCTTTTTAAAAGAGTGTTTCAAGTTATGACGTTCGTTTTTTATAATAGTTTTTTATCATCAGATTAAGACACTAATTAATTTTTAATGTAGGTGAAGATTGAATCACAAATCTCTTATTTTATCATCAGAAATTTTATTAATTGAGCTAATTAGAATCCCCAAATTCTTAAATGTTGATTTTGTAGTTTTCCCAATTCATGCTTAACATGAATCAGCGTGTTTTAGAGTTTCCTAGCCATCCCAGAGTCTCTTGGCAGCCACAGATAGGATTTATTATTTTTTTGAGTTTTCTATCAATTCAATTTTTCATCAATAAACCCATCAAAAAAAATAATACTACATTTTGGAATTCCTCTTGTGAATTCAAGGGCTATAATCCCAAAGCATACGCCTTTTGTTTCTTGTGGCATTTTTCCTACATCAAAAAATACATGAACAATAATTGTTTTGTTGGCACTTATCAACCATATCAATTAGTAATCACGAAAATAGACCGAATGACCTTTTTAAAAACATAATCAAACTTTATGAACCAAAAATGAAAAAATCTTAAACTAAAGGGCCCAAATGAAGATAGTCACCTAACTTTGCATTTAGTCTTTTTTTTACCTCTTTAATTAAGTTTTTCTATATTAATACGTGTTGTGATGGTCCTAAGCATTTTCATTTTTTAGTTTTCTATTAAAAAGTGAGAATACACAATTTGATCAATTCACCAATATTTCATACTTATTTTCTTTTTTGATGAAGTTTCATACTTTTCTCACAACCCATAATTTTGAGAAAAGTTTGTGTTCTAGAAATTTTCTAATCACAATCCTTCAAACAGTTCCATTATTTTTTCAAAGAAGACCTTTCTTTTGAAGAAATTGTTTAATGCAATCCTTCTATGTACAACTCTCTCTTCTTCCCTTTTCCTTCCCTTACTTTTTCCCCCCTTCTTTCCTTTTCATCCCCCTTACAACCAAACAGGATATTAGTTTCCAAATTCAGCTAATAAAAAAAAAAAAGTGTTTTGAGGATATTAATAAAAAGAGTTTGAATTTGGTAAGAATGGGGTGTAAAATTTATGTTTTACACCATCTAACAAGAGATGTTACATCAGCTTTTTACTTAAAACTTCGTACATCATACCACAATTAATAACATCTTAATAAACTCCCAATTTGGTTGAATTTTCAAATGACCATTATAATTGATTGAGTGTGGTTGTTCTTATTCTTTAATACGTAATAAGATGACGTGGCATGTTAAAATTGGAGAGTGTAAAACTTGGGTTTTAAACCACATCCTTATAGAATTTAATCTTTAATAAAAATATGTAAAAAAAAAAATATATTTAATTACCATTTTAGTCTTTAACACTTGTACTATGTATCAAAATGGTTTTTAACATCTTAAATGTGTCAATTTTGTTTCTAAACTTTTGGTATTGTGTCAAAATAATCTTTATCATTAAGCGGTACATGAAAAGAATTAATGTATCTAACATTAATATCAAAATAATATTTTTATGCCATCTAAGCTATCCTTTGAATTATCACAGGGTCCTTAATTAGAAAATAAAATAAAATATTTGAAAATATATTAATTGCATCTCCATAAGTAAATGAGATGTCATTTTATTATTAGAAATTAAAAATTTCTTTTCTTTTCTTTTCTTTTCCTTTGCTTTCTCGGCAACCAAATGGGGTCTAAGTCTGGACTTTTTTGTTAAAGTGCTCATGAACATCATCTAAAAAACATACTATTTACCTAATTTTAAAAAATCAAAAGCCAAATGTCAATTTTTTACATTATAATTTTTTAAGAAGATAAAGTTATTACCAATTATATTATAAAAATCTTGTAAACTAACATAGTAATAAATATAATTAGTGTCATGCCAACAAGGTAAGAAATCAATTTCCTAATTATTTTTCTATTTTGTGTTTAAAAATTTATACATTCATTTAATAAAAGTAGTGTGTAACCCTGTGCATATGTACATGTATATTTCAAAACAATCACAATTTTATATATATATATATATATATATATATATATATATGTGGGGCCTGAAATTTGGAATCCCGGCCCACTTCACATTAAGGGCCCAAAGCCCAAGCCGAGGAGCCCTACTGCGGAGGAGGTATGAGGAGAACCCCTTGATGGCCCAATAATATAGCCGAGGACAACCTCACGCTCAACGCCTCACAAAACGCCTGAAGAAAAGGACAAACTCAGTACAAGAGCAGTACAAGCTAGAAAGCTGCCAACACCATAACGTGGAGCCCAGCACCTGACAAGCCCATACCCCATACCATGCTATCCAGCTTTTCCCAACCACTCTGACGTGAAGATTGATAGGACGAGTAATTGCCCCAAACAAGGAGAAACTGACTCGTAGATGAAGAAGGGAAATCGAATACTAGTATAAAAGGGAAAAAAGGAGGAGAAAGAAAGGGGGGAGGGGGGGAGGCCCCCGGAGAAAGAAGGAAGAAAAAGGAGGAATGGTGAGAATGTAATGCTCATCGGACTAATTCCGAGGAGTCAAACCTTTCAAACTACATTGATGCAAGGCTCAGCTATGCAGTCCAAACTCATCTTTGTATGATCGCTCATGAAACCGGGACCAGACCGAAACCCAGCGCCCAAAGGCAGGCCTTTCCAAACCCACTCTCTACAAATCATATTGTTCGGGCCCTTTACATACGAGCCCAATGTCGTCCTTGGGTCGTTAAAAATCGTGTCCCTACAATATATATGATTTAGAATCTAATTGGATTTAGACTCTTCTGTTTTTGTACAAAATAATTCACTTGCTACAAAAATTAAAATATTAGATGGGATACATGGCGTAAAATTGAACTCCAATTAAAATTCAATTTAGAATCTAATTGAATTTAGACCCTTTGATTTTTGTACCTAATAATTCACTTGACACAAAAATTTAAAAATTAAATGAGACACGTGGGGCAAAATTAGACTCCAATTTAGAATTTAATTAAATTTTCTCTCAATTTTGGCTATATATGTGTGTGTGCGTGCATGTGTATAGCAACCTACCATCAGTCTATTTAAAATTACATGTTGTTCATGAAATCATAGTCCCATATATGGCCCTTTTTTAGGAGCTACTATCTCATCAAAAAAACTATCTCATAAAAAAGTCCATGGGTATTTGGAATCAATGTTTTTTTTAAAAAAAAAAAAAAAAACCCTTAAATTAGACACATGACACAAAATTAGACAACAATTTGAACCTAATTGGATTTTCTCTCAGTTTTTGGCTTTAATTATATATATAGACTGGTTATTGGCCTGTGCGTTGCACGATTTTTTTTTGGTATGATCTTTTTTGGTAAATATTATAACTGGAGAACATTTTTTTGGGAAAAAAACTTCTTTTATTTTTATGTAGTGATTTAAAAAAAATACAATGATGGGTTTTATGATAAATTTTGTTAATTTTATGAAATACATTTATATAAAATAAAACTCATAAAATGCATAAGATATACGTAAAGGTATAATTCATGACTACGCATGAAAGTTATTGTATTTTTTTAATTTCTATTAGCTAGATCACATTTCTTAAATAAACTGAACAACTATTTCGTCACCCCGTTATACACGTAATGATTGGAATGTTGTTAGTTAGTACATGATTGCTTGATAAACAATGTAGGGACACGTTTTGCGTCAAACCGCAGTAGAGTTGGGTTCGCACATAAATGGGCCCATACAATATCATTTGTAGAGAGTGGGATCGAAAGGCTAAGTCGTGTTTGCCCGGCGGTGGTTTTGTTAAGGAGTTCATATATGGTTCAGGTGTATTCACCTTTGGAACCCCTCCTCTTTTCCCAGTGGGACTGGAGCCCCTTCTTTAGGTTACATATTTTTTCTTTTATACTAGCATGCGTTCAATTTCCTTCGTCCACGTGTAGGGTCGACCTTTCCAAGACTGATACTTGTCCCATCTGTCCCAGACCTAAGTCGTTGGGAGTAGCTGATAAAGTTAAAGAGCATAGCTCTGTTAGGTGCAAAGTTCAGTCTGGGAAAGGCAGTAAGGGCAGCCTGTCCTAGATATTTCAGATTCTCTTTTAAGATTGTCCCTATGCCACTTTTGCCCCTTTTTCTTGGTGGAGCTTTGGACCAAGCCGAGGGCTGCACCGTCCTCGGCTGCCTCTCTGGGCCCATGTGTGCTTTACACTAATGAGCTTGAACTACCATCTTCTTCGGATTGGGCCTTAAAGCTTCCATGAACAAATGGGCCTGGCCCATATATCGTTGGGCCCCACAAACAATATTGAGTAAAAATTATTTTAATTCTATTTAAGAATTTTTTTGTGAAATTTTCATTTTCATGTCCATTTTTTTAATCTAATAGATTTAAATTTTCACATTAGTTTAATTGAATAGTATTGTGTTTATACTTTTTTTCTTAACTAAAATTGATAATTCACAAAATGATTAAACAACTTATTGAGTATTGCAAAAGATACAAATATGAACATCAACATGAGCATGCGCATGAAGGGAGATTTCTATTCATTTTCTTGAAGAAAAAATTTACTTACAGAAAATTCCAAACTTTATTAGGTAAAGAAGAATCAAAGTTATAGATAGCAAAATCAATAAACCAAAAAATTTAGGAGCCTAAGAGGAGCCATTACTCATTTGAAACAATCCAAAATACTCAAGGACTAAAAAAATAAAAATCATCCACTCCACACTTCCATTGCAACTGCTTTAGCTCAAGGAAAACAATATATATCTCTATATCCTTTTATTTATTTTTTTTTAGAAATAATTATAATATGATGCTAATCCCGCAACTTGAACCTTTTTTCTTAACTCCTACAATTTGAACATTTTCTCCGTTAAACCCTAGACACTTTGTGTATGGGGAGGTTCCAATTCAGCTACATAGCCCTCGACATAAATATATATAAATATATATATATATATATATATATCAGTTAATAAATATAAAACTTCTTTAAAAAAATAATAATATGTTTTTTCATAATTAAGGGAAATCCTAATGGGTATTTCAGTTGAGCATATGTGAAAAAGGCATATACATACCACAAATGGTAAAGGAGAAAGAAAAAGTTGCTAATCTCTTTTAATATAGTTAATTGCTTTGCCTCAATCAGTCGGCCAAACAACATACCGCTTATTCATACCACAACCACAAATGACAATGTAGCATTAGCCATCTATAATTGCCAATCTGAAAGTACAAATTTCTTTAATAGCTCTACCTTCGTTTCTTTTGGCTAATATGTCTTTACTGAATCAAAATCAAACCACAAAAATCATATAAAAACCACCAAATTAGAGTTTAAAATTATAATTAAATTTTTAAAAGAAATCTAGGCACATTTGTACAAAAATACCATGTAACTAAGTCACACTTAGGAATATTGGACCCTTTTTCCTTTGCATAAATAGGGGGGTCCCAATGAGATGAGGGGGTTAACAATTTTTTCTCCAAAATATTTATTGTAGGAACACAAAAGTTTTCCATTGTAGACTTTTCACGATTAAAGAACATGACTTGCCAACTAATCAAACTAGAGTTTTTAGTACCTACAACAATTTCACAACATCAAGAACAAACCCCAGTGTATACAGTGTCAAATTCCGTAGTCTCCTGTTACATCAAATGAGTGTTTAATTTTTCTTGCAAAGTATTGAATAGTAAAGCTTTTGGGCCATAGTCTCAATTACAATTCTCAATCATGTTGGACTTGGATGACACCTATCAACAACATATCATTATGAGATGCAGAAAAAATTTGGAGTGTACACAACGTTTAGTGTGGATGGGAAGAAATTTCATCCTATTCCAATTTAATGATTCTGGAATTTTGTATACAAGTAATAATCAAGGAAACTTCCACCTAAAATAAGTCGAACTTTTGGCAAGAGAGAAAATTGATGTCTAGACAAATCAAGCTAAGGCTGACCAAAATGGACCATATTTTTAATTTCTTATCTCTATTTGTTCCATGTACAAGACTTATAGTCAATGCTTGGCGTATAAAAGTTGAACATCTTATCTAAAGTCCATCCTCTAAAAGCTTGAGAAAAATTCATTTAAACCAACACGATATATAAATTATAAAGGAATCAAAGAAAAATTGTCAAAAATAATGAAATTTAATCTATGCTTAAATTCTTATAAGGATGAACACGATAGCAATATCCTTTAAAAAAAAAATAAAGATAAAAAAATCTATACTTATTTTGTACGTATGATAAAGTCTTATCACAAAGTTTTTTGAGACTCATGTTGATTAGTGATTAGAAGTTATAAAGGAATAATTATCAATATATATATAAGCAGAGATCTTATACGGGAGTACGTGAGGTCTTGCCAAGTGACGCTCTAATTTTGCATATAACATTTTCTTTTTTACCTCTTTCATTAAGTTTTTTTTTTACTATTACCCAAAAGTTTACATTAACTTATTTTATTGTTATTTCATTAGTCTCTCATTAATTGCCTAAACTTACATCACACATTTCTCTCTTTTTCATACCTTTTAGCATACCCACCATTTCAATATATTTTTTAAAAAAAATTAAGGACTAATAGTAATAACTAATCAGATAAGGTATTGGAGAGAGATGGAGAGACATAAAATGTTGTGAATTGTTAAATAAAACGCATTATTTCACTACAAAATTAAAACGCATTGTTTCACTATAAAAGACCTGAGACTGATAAAATATTTGAAAGATAGAGAAAGAGAAATCTGAGGGGACGTCGCCTCCTCATATTGGCCCCCCACCACCATCAAGACGCCAAAACCCCTACCGGTATTTTTTTTTTTTTTTTTTTAAATTAGGAGATTAAATATGATTTATGTTTTGGTAATTTGGTTGGATAGTTTTTGTTTTGGATATATAAGTAGAGAGAATATTTGGTACGCAATGTAAAGCTATATTCTACTATGGTTTTAAATCATCTATAAGACATGTGCATACACACTTGCCCACACCATGTTTTAATGTCGCACTATCAATGAGTGGAAGATAATGAGAGAGTTGGACATACTTTTATTTCATAGTATTAAATATGCGAACACAATACAAATTATTTGATTTTCACGGTCCTGTTACTATTTTGTATTTATTTTTTGTTTCATGATTTAAAAAAAAAAAATTAATCTTACCTTTTTTTTTTTTTTAGGGTAAAAAATTAATCTTACCTTGAGAAGGCTATAAATATGTAGTAAAACAACAGTTATGAATTGCACACACATAACCATTATAATTATTCAATTCAAGGAATGAGTAAAAAAAACATTTTTTTGGAGGAATATTGTAAAATAAAAGTAGTTACAAAATGTCTTTTTCTCAGAGACCTCATGTGATAATGCATAAGATCCTGCCAAGTGGCATTCTAATTTTGCATTTATCCTTTTTTTTACCTTTTTCATTAAGTTTTTATTTTATTTTTATTGTTACCTAAAAGTTCACATTATCTTATTTTACTGTTATCTCATTAATATCTCATAATTGCCTAAACTTACACCACATCTTTCACTATTCTTCATGTCTTTTAGCATACCCACTGTTTTAGTGTATATATATATATATATATATTTTTTTTTTTTTTAAAAAAAAAAAAAAAAAAAAAAAGTAAGGGCTAATGGTAATAACTAACAAGATTAGACTCTAGAAAGAGATAGAGAGACACAAAAATATTGTGGATTATTAAATAAAAGACATTATTTCACTATATATTACCAAAATAAAAGACCTGAGACTAAAAAAACATTTGAAAGAGAGAGAAAAAGGAATCTGAGGGGTCATCACCTCCGTTATACTGACCTCCCACCACCATCAAGACACCGAAACCCCTACGGAAATCTTTTTTTTCTTTTTAAATTAGGGGCTTAAATATAATTTAGGTTAGATAATTTAGTTAGTTTTTATTTTGGGTAGATAAGTAGAGAGAATATTTGGTGCACAATGTAAAGTCATATTCTACCATGGTTTAATTTTAAATCATCTATAAGACACATGCATATACATTTGCCCACATCATGTCTTGATGTCGCACTATCGATGTGTGGGAGATAGTCAGAGAGTTGGATATATTTTTATTTCATAGTATGAAATATATGAACACAACACAAATTAGTTTATTTCATGGTCCCGTTACTCTTTTGCATTTATTTTTGGTTTCGTGATTTAAAAAAATAATAATCTTACCTTAAGAAGGCTACAAATATGCAGTGAAGCTACTAAACCAATTTTTAATATCTCAAAATGTATATGTTTATTTACTCTAATTTTGTTTTCTTATTTATTTATTTTTTTTTATAATTTATGTACAACATTATTCAAAACTGTTTTACATAAAATATCACAAAATTATCTATGCATCGTACGGGCAACTTACTAGTTATTTTTTAAATAGTAACATATTCTGATTGTTTTGAAAAGAGATAACATGAAAATTGCAATTTCTTAGGAGAAAATGGGCAAATGCCCCTTCCCAAAAAAAAAAATCTAGCATTTTGCCCCCTTTTCCAAACTAATTAGGGAAATACCCCTCTTTTGAAATTCAATTTTCTCAAAATCGAGTTATAAAAAAAAAAAAAAAAAAAATTCTGGAGCCCTATAGTGACGTTTGAAGGAGCCTATAATGATGTTTTAAGGAGCCTATAATGACGTTTTGTAATCCGATCTCCATGAAGTCGACTTACATGCAATTTCTTTTTCTTTTTTTTTACTTATAACTCGACTTCATGGAAATCGGATTACAAAACGTCACTATAGGTCCTTAAAACGTCACTATAGGATCCTTAAAAACGTCACATATGACTTAACTCGATTTTGAGAAAATCGAGTTTCAAAAGAGGGGCATTTCTCTAATTAATTTGGGAAAGAGGGCAAAATGCTGGATTGTTTTTTTGAAAGGGGCAAAAGCCAATTTTTTCCCAATTTCTTATATATATAAATACAAAGATATTTATGATACTGCATAATTTAAAACTTCATTTCGACCATTGAAAATAGTAATTGATTTTAAATGCATCACTATATACAACTTTATATTCTTAAAATATTATATCTTCATTGTAAAATGAATTATCTCATATTTCAGAATAAATGGACTTAAAACAATCTTTTGTGCTCCTAGAATAAAACCCCTATCCTTTCTTTTGAAGTTTGATCGGTAGGTCATTTTCACTTTTTTTCCCCCACTAATAGAGATGCAATGGAATTCAAATTCTATGAAGTGGTACTGGTAACCATCTCATTCAGTCACCAACTAGATGCTGTGGTCATTCAGTAAGGCGAACCATTTGAATTGAAGAAACAGGACGAAAACATTAGGAAGAGAGCTTTTGGATAGGATTAATTCCATATGAATGTTCATACTTCATAGGATTATAGGAAAACATGTTGACTCTAGCTTAATTTTTATGTATATGTGTGTGGAGTTTCTTCCTAGAAACTTGAACTCCGGTCCTTGATTTCTTTGGTGGACTAAAATTAAGGAACATTAAGGATTCGTTTAAGAACCGCTTATTTTGCTGAAACTGAAAACTTTTTGCTGAAAGTATGTTAAAAAAAAAAAAAAAAACCTAAAAGTTGACTTTTGGAGCAATAGGACCCACTTTAAGAATAAAAATAAGTTAAAAAGTAAAATAAACTAACTTTTTCTCAAATTCTAGACACAACCTAATTGTCCTTATTTTTGTCCTATCATATGATTCTCTCTAGTCAACTTTAGCATATATATATATATATATATATATATATATATATATATATGCCTTAGGATTCACGGTAGAACAACAATAGACAATTAGGCCGAATTAGGCCAAACCATGTAAACCGTGGTTTTGAAATCCGGGATGTTCAAAAAATTGGAGAAAAGAAGTTTTTAAGGTCGAATCAGGATTCAACCGAGATTGAACCATAATGTGTCATTTAATTTTTTATTAAATTTAATTCATAAATTATGTTTATATATAATAATTTTCCATTTCTTACCGATACAAGGCTTGTGGCCTAATGGCTTCAAAAAAAAAAAAAAAAAAAAAAAAAAAAAAAAAAAAAAAGGCTTGCGGCCTAATGGTTGATAAGCTGGACAAGCATATTAGTCTAGAACCCTTGTTTACGTTCTCTTCTTCTCTCTCTTCATCTTTTATTTTAATACAAGCAATGGAAAAGCGGTTCTCTTCTTCTCTCTCTACATCTTTTATTTTAACACAAGCAATGGAAAAGTATACATTTTTTGTGATAGAATCAAGGGCACCTAGATGGTCCCCCAGTTTGAAATATGATAAAAAAAATCGTATATGACTAAACTATCCAAACAAATGCTATTGATGTTAGTGTCATGCAGTGCACAATATGAATCAAAAATGGCAGCCTACAAGATCTCAGGAATCGTACATAGGTATATGGCTATGTTAATAATAGCTTGAAATGTGAAGAACCTTTATTTAAAAACATTTCCCCAGATCTCAAAAAAAGAAAAAAGAAGGAAAAAAAAAAAAGAAGAGATTAAGTAAAGCGTTTTGCAAAAACATGAAAGCCACATGTCTCAACATAAGGCTTTGCAATAAGTGGAAAAGTCTCCTGGCTGCTTCTGATTTTGTGAAGTTTTAATTTGCTGTATTTGATAGCCTTTGTGTTGATTTGGGTAAGAAAATGCTTGAAGATTAGAGAAAACAAAATGATGAGAGGCAGTTCAATAAATTCAACCACATAATTGGAATCATAGATATTTTGTCATAGTCTGTGAAGAAAAGGAAAATAAGAAATCATTGTAGCTCTTCAAGAGTAATGCTATCCGGATTTACCATTTGTATGCTAGACCATTGCACTGTCTCAAATGACAACCTTCAATATAACCACCATGACTAATGATAACATAATTGACTTGTTCAAGGTAGTATATCTGAGTGCAGTATAAAATTCTATTTAAGAAAAAAACAATTCTCCTATGAATTATGACCAGACAGCAAGCCATATCTTATTTAACCAATCCTAATTTTGTTTTCTTTTCCTTTCTCTTATTTATTTCTATTAATCATTACATTGATCCTGGTTTCTCCTCAATTTCAAAACTACATTTACATGTAAGCGTTTGTTTAAGAAGAGAAGAAATGTCTTGTGAAGGAATTTTCTGTATATAGATAGCTCAGAGTCATTCTAAAGTGATGTTGTAAAGAGAGAACTGGATCTTTCCTTTGTTTACCAAAGAGCTGTCAAATGTATGTAACTGAATATTCACAGCTAGCATTATAATGGTCCTCGTGTATGGATGGTTTTATTGTAGTACTGATTCCTTCAGATTTTGTTTCTGCAGAGAGGAGCAATATATGGAGGCAATGTAAGAACAAGCCAGCATAGAGCATGCAAAATTTCTCAGAACGGTAAAGAAACTATTACCTTAAACTGAGCTTTGTCGTAAAGGTTCAGCTTCACTTCGGACATCATTATTGTTGTTGCTGTCCAGTGGCATGTATTGTGACATGATAGCCATGATCTCTGAGTCCATGTAAGACTGCAAATGGGAAGAAAATGTTTCAGCAAGTATATAGAGCTAATCCAGGTTACAAATTAACAAAAAATGGGCACATAGTCTGTCAATGGTGAGTTTTTATATACCCGGAGCCTGTATTTGTAGAATATATAACCAGCAAGACCAGCTCCCACAACAGCTGCTAGGACCAGGAAGGTTAGGAACCACCCGAATTTCGAAGTGCGTCTTTCTGTCATTCAAAAACCAAAAAAAATATCTTCAATTAATCACCCACAGTCAAAACAACATACTTTCTACTGACAACCATTTCTTCTATAGTTGAAGGAATCATATAGAAAATCACTTCACAGAAATTTAAGGAATTATATTAGCATAAATAAATGTACTTATAGAAAATTATGGACTTACTTCCTATGGTAACAATAAATTCATGTCAGAATTTTAAGGAATTATCTGGCATGTAAATATATGAATGAAAGAAGAATACCCACTCTAAAAGCTAATGGAAACAAATGAAATTGTACATGCTATAGACAACATCAAAATGTTTTTCTTTCCATATGATCTCCAAATGCTCAATTTCATAATTTTAATCTGAATCTAGGAAAGACATATAGGTGACATGTTCACATCCTCCAAACTCCAATGCTTTATGCATGTGCATGTGCATGTGCATGAGTCTCAGCACACAATCACTATTCCACTTCAATTTCGGAGAGAACATCAAATATTTTAAAGGACCATAGACTTTTGTATTTAGGATTTTTACTTTTACCATTTCCGACATCTTTTAGGAAGCTCAGCTTGAATGAAAAAAAAGATGTGACCATAGACAACATTGAGTACTTTAGGCCTAAGAAAGCCCCCACCTCAGAACCATCAAGTAAAAGCCTTAACTCCTAATCATACGAAATTTACAGTGGAAAGAGAAAAAAGTACAAGGAACATAATATTTTTGAGTGCAGATGACCACAAAATCTTTTGCAGAAGACAGTTATTTAGTTTCATGAGGTGAGTATGCTTTCTTATCTACCATCTTGCTTCCAAAAAAAAAAGTGTGCTTTCTTACCAATACAGGCATCATTCTCCTTTATATACAGATGGTCCCCCTTACACTTGCATTCATAGCTACCCCAAGTGTTTTTACAGCTGCAACCATCACACTGACAAGCAAGGTGTTCCTTGCATTCATCGACATCTGGTGCATAACCAAAAGGATAAAAGGTGATAGATGTTAGCATATTAGGTACCAAAAAGCATTAGAATGTTGAAAAAATAGAGCATATACATAAACTAGTCTCAAATAATAAAAGTGGTATGCAGGATCACCTTCACATTTCTGACCATCCCCACGAAAGCCATGTGGACAATGACAACCTGACAGCTTGGACTCCTACTTTGCATATGAAAAGAATTTTGGTAAGATGGAAAAGAAAATGAGAAGTCTTGGGATACATTCTAATGGAGAGTGCTAGGGAAAAATAAAGACAGATCTTTCACAATGAATCAAAAGAACTGATGAAGCAAGCAACAGTTGATAAATGTACAAGATTAGTATAGAGATCACTGAACTGAGCAAGCTGAGAAAGTCAGTCCATCTTTACTTTCTGACCAGCAACCTCCATTATTTATTGAGCACCTTGCAGGCCCAAACCCTGTTGGTGAAGGAGTAAAAGTGAGTAGCTAATACATGGGATAAAGTCCATCCTATATAGATAAAACTTGTGACTCATAGCAACAGCATCAACAAAATAGCATTCTACTGCTGTTATATGTGGGTCTCAAACTTCCACACCATGATAACCTATACATTCTTTTACGCTCTGATAAAATAGCGACACCTCCTCACCATGAAACAGGATTATATACCCATGCTCACAGGAGGTTTCTTGCTTTCCAATTGATCAGAAGGGGAAAAAAGTACCTTTACAAGATGTATAACCATCTCCTCTGTACTGAACACCTTTTACAATAGGGCACTCACAAACTCTTCCTCTAAATGTGTCCTGTCCAAATACAATACTTCACCATTACTAAAAAGTAGCTAATTATAAATAAGGAGCTAAGTATCAATAATACATAGAGATATGTTTTCTTGAGGAGCATTAATTACGAAGATTGAATTCTTAAATTTTGCTTTGTATACCTTGCAAGCTGTTACATTAGTGTTTATATCCCGCCAGCAGCCACCGTTGTTTTCAGTGCACTCATTAGTCTCAATATCTGATTAAATAACAGAAAGCAAATGAGAAAAAATATAATCAATCAGAAAGCATTAGTCAATTAAAAGTAATAATTAAATAAGAACATCAACCTCCAGTTAAACAAATTGGAGGATCAGCGGTCTCCTTGAATCCAGCACATATTGCCTTCAAGACGGCAGTTCTCTCCAATTTTCCTTCAAAGAAAGTGAACTCAGAATTTTAGCATCATGACATAGTAAATATTATACTAAAATGATAACATGGAACTTTGGAAAAATAACTCGTATTCATAGAACATCAACAAGGATTAAATTTGAATATATATATATATATATCTTTCAAGAATATTAGTGGATGGAAAAAAAAAAATAAATCCAAGAATAGGAGCATTGATATGGGAAAGCAACCATGACACGTTTAAAGAAGAAGAAAAGCACACTTCTTATCTTTTCTTTCACTCATATAGAAAAAGAACTTTTCGATCAATGGTGACCAGTTGTTCTAGTATGATGCCACTTTGAATTCATGTTTGGCCTATTGTTTCAGGAAGGAGAGATATGATGGAAAAAAAAAACATAGTGTTTTTGAAAACTGACAAGCCTTTCTGGATTTTTAAAGGGGGGGAAAAGGACGAGAATGTTGCAGGTGACCAACAGAAGTTCTCTTATTAGCCCAAATTCAGGAAACCTTATACTACAATTCTGGCGACAACCCTCATGGATCTCCCTAAGAATCACATGTCCATAAGGCTCAGGGTTGAAACACAGTTATTTGCATTCGGCCTTGGAAGTGAAGAGTTACTGAGCAAACTGTCACATTATTTTATGACTGCAAAGACATTGTTATTATGCAACAAACCTCGATACTGGACGTTGTTAATGACCAATGTTGGCAAGATGGTAACATCACCACGAGATCCTCGTCCGATCTAATCAACAAAAATTGAACAACAGTAATTAAAATACACTCTTAACACAAATGAAAATCACTTAAATTAATCCAATCAGGTCATTTTAATCTCTTACAGTGTTTATTCTATTTCAATGAAAAACTACACAACTTCAAAAAGAATCTATGCAGTCTTTTATAAGAAGGATTACTTAAAGGAGGGAAAGGGTAAAAGAAAGACCTGGCGTTCTTGCTCAATTTTTAGCACTTCATTCTCCACATCAGCTAAAGGATCACCTACGCACTTTTTAATCTTCTCAATGGGCAGATCTGCATCAGTTAAATTAAAGCTATTAGAACCACAACTTGAATAGAATATACAAGGAGAAATACCATAGAGTGGTACTTACTTAGTGATTTTATCACATCTTCAGCGCATTCTTTGCTATATTTCTTCTCCTTCATGGAACACCTAATATGGAAATCTGTCACGTAATCCCACCAAACCCATGACCGGTTGGTCTCATTGGCAACTCTATGCACACATAGCTGCCTCAAGTTCTCAAACACCACATCCTTCCCTTCATAGCCCACTCCAAAATCCATCTCTGGATCAGGTGCACAATATCTTCCATTGTTTATGCATTGAGACTTGCACTGACTGCTAAGGGTGAAAGCCTGTGGGCAGTACCAAGTTATATAGTGTGGTGTGAATTGGGTGTAACCCCCCTTCTCAAGTATCTGAGCATGACCCTTGAAATTCTTCACAAAATTCATCTGCTCATCACAACGAACCCCACATTCATCATTACTATTCGTCCAAAACTCATACTCAACTCTCCCATCAGGATGGGGCATTGACTCTCTCCAGTCTAATCTTATGACAACATCTTCCTTATTTTTCAAAGCTTCTTTCAAGCTATCGCCAAAAGATTTCTGTATTAAAGCAGATGGAATTCCAATCTTCTCTATGTATCCATCTGAATCAGTGCTCTCCCCAGGAGAATCCATAGTAATTAGAGGCTCTTCATAACTATCAGCCACTAATACAGCTGCAGCTCCAGCTTGTTGACCATTCCATACTTTCTTGGCAAAGTAGCATGCTACAATTGCACAAAAAAAAAAAAAAAAAAAAAAACTCAGTACATTCAAAGGGTTTTTATAAAGAAGTCATTAAGAAATCATAGTGGATTTAAGTGTCATTTGAAATATGGTTGCAATGCAAGCAGAAACATTTTGGATGTTAGAATTCTCATGTATAAGTGGTGTGCTTGTTCAAGTTATTGAGTCTCACACCAAGTAGTAGTCGTGTAGGGTTTTAATATAACATACTTACATCCAAACTCACTCACCTAGGCTTTTGAGTTAAGGAAGTTTCCCAGCATATTATATTGAGCATTCACACAAGAGATCTTCAGAATGTTATTTCTTAACTCTCACAAATCCAAATCCAAAAAAATGGTATTGATTTGACTATAGTTAGAAGGATTTGTTAATAGGTAGCTTCTCTTTTTAATGAACAAAAGTACTATAATTAATTAGGATTTATTACATATAATTGGAAAGCTTTTAAGAAATTTGTTTTTGTTATCAAATTCACTACAAATTGATGCACAGAAAAGCGTTGCTGGATAGACTTTGACTTTGACCTCAAAAAGTAAACGCAAAAAATAAGAGAAAAAGAAAAAGGAGAAAATAAAAGGAGAATTTTCAATAAAAATGAATTTTGCACCACACAGTGGCACACAGGAATTGCAATAGACAAAGAATCCCCATATTTAGTATACATCAATTGGATAATTATTACAATCAAAACAATGTTCACATCTGGGGTTGTTAGGCATGATCTAGATTATAAAAACAAGTGATAACATGGGAAAACAGGGGAAAAGAACAGAGTGCCAATATCAAAACATAGCTCAAATGTCCAAAGTCCAAATCCAAAAAAATTGAAAAAAATTTATCATTTTAATCATATCATTTATAAGCCTGTACTTTGTAAGTTCAATCAAAATCAAATATAGCTAACATCTAATTATAATTAAATTGCATGCTTATGAAAGAAATTCATAAAATTCTTATTGAATGAGTTCTTAACAAACAAATTAAACAAAAGAATCTACTGTTCTATCCAACAAGATTCAAACGGAGAGAAAGTCTTAACCAGAGACGTTGCAAGCAAAGTCAAACAAATAACAATCACAGCATGAATCATCATTCATAAATCAAAATCTTAACAAGCATCTTTAAAATCAAAGAAAATTAACACTGACCCATCAAAAGTCAAACTGAGAGCCATAGATTTACATACCTCCCCGATCAATAAGAAGAACAGTGGGGCGAGGAGAGTCTGATGACTTAAAAGGCTTATCACCCTCAAAAGCCTCACACCCATTAGACCCTTTCTCAGGATACACCACTGTGCCAACCATGAACCCACCATACTCAGGAACACCAAAGTTCCCTATTGCACCATCATGCTTCTGATGACGCAGATTTGAGGGAGATAAAACAGTTATACTATTCTTCTCCACCACAAACCTTGCACCCACTTGATGATATTGCAAAACTGCTAAAACAAGAACCAAAGCTACAAACTTTCTAAGAAAATCCATGCAAGTTTTCTTAGTAAAAAGCATCATCATCATCATCATCAAAACCAAAATCTATATACTATGTATGTATTCTATGTGTGTGTGTGTGAATGTATATTTTTTGGTTGTTGTGTTTTTGTGAGGCAAAATGACTTTACATGTGGAGAGAAGAAGAGAGAGAGAGAGAGAGAGAGAGAGAGAGAGAGAGAGTTATTATTAGTATTGCATTGTGTTGTATGCTTTGGTTTGGTTTGGTTTGGTTGTTCACTTTGGGGGGGTTTTTAAGTTTCTTTATCTAACAGCAACGTAAAGGAAACGTCAAAGAAAAGAAGGTGGTGGACGGAGTCAGCGGAACTACTTTCTTCCATCTGCAACTACTAGGAAGTAGGAACATAGAAGAGAACATCATTGCTTTTTTTTATTGATTTTAAATCTTTAATTGGAGGGATATTTTTTATTATTTTTTTAATAAGGGATTTTTTAATTATTATTTAAATACAAGGGGAAAAGTGATTCTCAAAAATAAATAAAAAATACAAGGGGAAAACTACCTAAATATATATATATATATATATATATATATATATATATATGAGGTTTAAAAGGGAAAAAGTTTGGGGTTTAATGTGTGTCTCAATCATAAAATTATGGATTTTTGTGTTTGTTTTTGTTTTTTTTGTACTTTCCTTTGAGTATAATATAATATTTTTATTTATTTCTACGTCATTAAGGTAAAATGAGCTTTCAATTAATTAAAGGGGCAAAGGTTGTTGTATGGATATTCATACGCATCGAAAAGCTCCAAGTGTGACCAAACAACACGGTAGAGCTTCAAGGTCAAACAATAAAGTCCTCAACTTTAACAGTGTCGTTAAGGTCCTTTTGGTGGGTCTTCTCTAATTAATACTCGTTTGAGTTTCCAAGTGGATATTAAATTTTAGGTTAAATTTAATTTTGTTCCTTGATTTTATTTGAATTATCTGATCAGTTTTTTTAAGCTTTCATTTTTATCAATTTAGCCACTCATCTTGGTCGATTGAATCAATTTGGTACACCTTCCAAATAAGTTAACGAATGAAGTCATTTGAACTTTTTCTTTTCATTTTTTTTAAAGATACTCATTAAATTAACAATATATCTATAAATTGACATATTTCATAAATGTTTTCAAACAAATTTTTAATTAAAAAATTATGTGTAAACAACATTGTCTTTTTCTCGAGAGAGTTTTAATATATGATGTTTGTTTCTGATGATAGCTCTTTATTATTAGACCAAAATACCAATCAATTTTTTGTGTAAACGATATTGTCTATTTGCTAAATATTTTGGACTAAGTGATAAAAATAACTCACTTTTGAAAATAAAAATGAAAAGAAAGTTGTGGTTTTCCCAATAAGGGGCAACTTACAAATATAAAAAATTAAGTAGTCCTAAACCGACTCTAAATGATAAATTTTTACGAGAGAGCAGCAGGGGTGTCCATGTGAACCTCTTACATTTGTGTTCTTTTTTATGTCCAATAATCTTTTTACAAGAATTTGGTGGTAACTGAGTGGTAGAATTAAATTCACTCTTTCATCTCCATGGCAAAAATGTTCTTTTGTAGACACTTTTTGTCGTGATTTTGTTCTTCACTGATTCAACATAGCATCCACAAATGTGTTTCTTCTCGACATAGTAAATCAGTTATATATATATAACTAGGATAGATTAATCCATTTTAATTTGAAAAAGTAATTATAAACATTCTTTACTTTTTAATCCATTTTTCTAAGTTATTTCCTAAATTAAAACTCATTCTTTAAAGCTTTTCCTAGAGGGTATTCTAGTTAGTTCATTTATCAAGGCTCTTGCTATTGAATAAGAGATTTGGATTTGAGTCATGTTTATCAATGGCGGCTCCATAGATGTTTTTTAGAGGGTTCATTTATATTTGTGTTGAAGAAGTAAACAATGACCTCTTTGTAAGTAATATATATATATTTTATTTCATTTTTTGTTTTTTTGGGAGAATATTTTATTTCATTTTGATCATTAGGATAATAAGATAGATATTTTCTCATAAGTAGTAACCCATAATTTGAAAGAAGATTTTTTAGAAGATAAATCTTAGGTAAGAGATGAATATTCTGGAAACATGTGATTTTTTTATTAAAAAATTTATTCATAGTACTAGCAAAAAAGAATAAATGATAACTATAAGTTCATTGGACATAATTTTTTTAGTATAATAAAAATATTAATTATTATTACTAAGATTAAATTTTGGAAATCCTTACTATAATAAAGTTATTAATTATTGTTGTTAAGTGAACTTTAACTATTATTACTTAGAATACTTAAATTTATAATTTATTAGTTTTTGTCTTTACTCTTTTCAATTATTTTATTTAACAATTTAACTCAACTTTGAAAACTTATTGTTTTATGTAATTCATTAGAAAGAATTTGTGTTGTGTATTTTACATTACTCTATTAAAAATCAACACAACAATAAAATCACTAAAAAAAAAAAATTGTCTTCACTTCTCACTGTTCCACACCTCACTTCCACTATCCATACTTAATTGTGTTTTAGTATTTACACCTTATTGTTCACTTAATTGTCTTTTGATCTTTTTTCTGATTTTTAAGATCAACAAATTACTAATTTTTGTTGTTGGAAAGTTAGAAATAAATATATTTTTAATTTAGTGTGTGGTGTGATACTAAGAATCTCCTAACTCAATTGGTATTTTTAATTTTCTTGGTGCTTCCAATAAAGAAATCTACCATACAATTCCTTCCTCTCATACTGGAACTACTAGATTATCAAAATAAAATAAGATAAGGACTCAGTGTCATAAATTATTTATTATACATTATAGAGGATGACTTTTCCCATTATATACATATTTTACGTTAGCCTGCTCGATCATCAAAACAGCGACATTTTGAGTAATTGTGCCAAAAATTTGATGGCAAATATGTCATACTGAAAGTCAATATAGAATAGACTGACATGAAGAAGTCTAAGTCTACCTCCTTTAAGTCTTCCACCAGTTGCTCCATTTGATGGAATAAGATTTAGAACTCAATGCTGACCTTACAAGCCAAGTTGAGTGCTTTAGGGGGCAATTAATTGTAAGATAAGACTTTAATATTATTTATGCATTTGCATTATATATATAGTAAATAATATCATTCTTGGAATAAACTATACAGTAACAAGTCAGGTGTAATATTTTTTATTTATTTCCTTAATATTATTATAATTTTCCATAAGTCATGTTATGATTATTCATTGGCCCAAAGGCCCCAAACCATGACAAATTGACAATCTTCTGATCCAACTAGTGAAGAACTTGATTCTTTATTTTATTTAGCATTGTTTATTTATTTATTTTAGATTTAATAGTTTTTTTTTTTTTGAAAGAACAAATAGAGGCTGGTTAGATAGCCCTGGCCAGTGTTCACTGCACGCATGGTACACGTAAAATGTAATATTCTTAAATGATGTGCAAACACCAGGCTTATAATTCCTCTGAAAAAAAAAAGAAAAAAAGAAAAGAAAAAGAAGAGTACGACTTTGAAAAGTAAACACAGAAAGAGTACCAACTGAAATAGCATCAGGAATCCCTCTTTCCTCAAGCTTCCATGAGTTTCGACTCTACAGAGGTTATTTACTTATTATATTTAATCAGTAAGAGTTGAACTTAAGGCTCTGTTTGGTTAAAGAAGTGAAAAAGTGGGAGAATAGAAAATTGTGGAAGGATAGAAAAGTGGGAGGATGAAAAATATTTAGTTTTCTCTCTTGTGTGTTTAGTTAGAAGGGTGAAAAAGTGGGAGGGTGAAAAACTCTTTTGTTTGGTTAGAGAGAAAAAAAGAATGATGGAAAATGTAATTTATATAAATTGACTATTATACCTTTATTACATAATAGGTAGGAAATAGACCATGCATTTGCACTTATTAAATAATATAAAATTTACCAATAATTATATTTTTCAATGAGAAGGGTTATGTTCACAACATTTTTCATAATATTTTCACAACAAAATTTATGTGGAAAGTTGTTACTAGTTCTAATTTGAACCCACCACTGAAATTATTTTTTTACTCACTAATATTAACTAATAACAATCTATTACTTAAAATTTATTATGAAAATATTGCAGTAACATTCTTAAATTAAATTTTTTTTATTCATTATGTTATATCTTTCTCAGCCATACATTTTTTTTTTCTTCTTTTTCTCTACGTTGTCCTTATCATTCATTTCTTTTTCTTCCTCATTCTTTTCTTTTTCTTCAAGAACGTTCCAGCCGCAGGCGCAGAGAATGCTCATTCTCTGTTTTTTTTTCTCCAGCGCTCTGTCTCTGTTTTTTTTTTTCTTCTTTTTCTCCTCCACACACGTTGTCCTTATCATTTTTTTTCTTTTTCTTCAAGAACGTTCTAGGGGCAGAGAATGCTCATTCTCTGTTTTTTTTTTCTCCAACGCTCTGTCTCTGTTTTTTTTTTTTTAAACTTGATTCCAGAACGGGGGTATTATGGTAAAAGTGCTGTGAGACAGTTTTCCACTCAGGCTTTTCCTCTCGATTTGGGAGGACGAAATTTGTGGGCCCGGGAGAGAAAATTTTCTCCCGGGTTTTCTTCTCTTCCTATTTTCCTCCCTTTCCCAAACAGTGGAAAATACTGTTTTCCACCCCATTTTCCACTCTATATTTTTCATCCCCCTAATTTCACCCCAACCAAACACAGTGTAAATACCAAACTTTTACAAATATTTTTAGGGGTAGAAAAGGTGGTGTTTACAAAATTAGGTACCATTTTAGTGTAATAAGAGTATATTGGAATTTTAAAATTTCAGAGTGACCAAGGAAAATGAGCAATTTTACTCATCCACCCACTGTAACGTTAACAAAATGCTATCGATATAATAAATTTTACAACTTTTTTCCATAATGTTTAATGTAACAAATTGTGATTAGTGTAATATCACTTTCATATTGAGTCATCACCAACTTTACATATTTTATTTTACCTCCAATCATCACTTGCCATTTAGCCGCTGTGTAATTTGTGGTGTATGGTAATACTATACCATGAAACTTTTCCAACTGAATACCTTGCACCTTATATGGATTATATCGAGGCCTGAATGATACTATCATGATTTGGGTTTTGGGCTATTTGCCAAAGGCCTGGAACAACCATGTTTAACAAAAAAAAAAAAAAAAAAAAAAAAAAAAAAAAAAAAAAAAAAAAAACATTTTTACAATAAAGTTCAGAGGGATACAATGAATATTCACAACATTCTTAAGTGAGATGAATGCCTTTAATGATAAAAAATTTGATACATATGAATGTAAACTAAAGAATAACAAAAGAATATAAGCTTTTTTGCTTTCAATCGTCAAAATTAGCTTAGTTCGTTTACCAATATTTAGGCAAATAAACAGGAAAGAAATGATACCCTGCAATAATCTTCTTTCAAAGACAATATTCTTGCTGCTAATTTTTGTTAGAAACTATATATTCTCAAATTATAACCTTGTCACATTCTCTTTCAATCTCTTCCCTTGAAGGTCAAAATCATAAAATTTTCTTCTTTCTTTAAGAAAGTGGAAGGCTTATTTGGCCATTAAAATGTTGTTTCATGTCAAACAAGCCATTGCCCTCTCGTATGCCTTCTTCATGAGTGAAAAATACAGCTCAAGAAATCAAATGCCTTATTAGTTGAGAAATTTGAGGATGTTTCTTGTAAAACATTTCATTGAGAAACTAACTTGCTTTTCTTTTGATTGATACGTTAGACATAAAACCATTTCATTTATATCTTGTAATTTGCTACTAATTTTACGAATGGTCAAGGAATTAGTTATTATAAGTGATAAATTACCAATTCAAAAATAAAACAAAAAATAACAACTTACCGATTGTTTAAAAAATATTAAGTTATTAAAAAATTATGAATTTAATCATTTTAAATTTAGTAATATTGACAGTTCTTTTGAAAGAAGGGAGAGAGGGCCTAAAAAATGTCACAAAAACTTCTTGTTGTTAGATCTCTCTCTCGCCTATATTATTATTGTATGAGGTTCCTCAAACGGTGTTTCACTAATTGATTTAAAGGCTATTTTGTAATCTATACCCAACATATTGATGATGCTCTAAATTAAAATATATTCTATATTGTAAAAGAAAAGTGAGGATTTAAATATCTTCTGATCCAGCTAGTGAAGAACATGATTCTTTATTTTATTTGGCATTGTTTATTTATTTATTTTAGATTTAATTTAATTTAAATTTTTTTTTTTTTTTTTGAAAGAACAAATAGAGGCTGGTTAGATAACCCTGGCCAGTGTTCACTACACGCATGGTACACGAAAAATATAATATTCTTAAATGATGAGCAAACATCAGGCTTATAATTCCCCTGAAAAGTAAGAAAAAGAGAAAAAAGAAAAAAGGGTACGACTTTGAAAAGTAAACACAGAAAGAGTACTAACTGAAATAGCATCAGAATCCCTCTTTCCTCAAGCTTCCATGAGTCTTTTTGGACTCTACAGAGGTTATTTACTTATTATATTTAATCAGTAAGAGTTGAACTTAAATACCAAGCTTTTACAAATTTTTTTTAGGGGTAGAAAAGGTGGTGTTTACAAAATTAGGTACCATTTCAGTGTAATAAGAGTATATTGGAATTTTAAAATTTCAGAGTGACCAAGGAAAATGAGCATTTTTACTCATTCACCCACTGTAACGTTAACAAAATGCTACCGATATAACAAATTTTACTACTTTTTTCCATAATATTTAATGTGACAAATTGTGATTAATGCAATATCATTCTCACATTGGACCATCATTGACTGGTACAGAAATGTGCCCAAATTTAGTAGGTTGGCGAATCAATGAAATTGTTGTCATGAAACTATATAATCATTTAAATACAAAGGTCTCTTTTTTCCCCCTCCATTTAAAGAAAAAGGTAAAATAATAACACACATACATACAGACACGACGAGAGGACTTTAAGGCCCTTAATCCACATCATGCAACTCATATGCATGGTAGCACAGGGTAGGGATGAAAATTAAAAATCTTATTCCCCCTTACATGTGGAGCAAGGATAGAGGATGGCTTTGAGGTACAATATGGGGATCAGGTGGAGAAAATTAATGTTGCAAATTAATTGGTCAAATTATGATTTTGGTCAAGTATGAATCAACAACAATTAATGACGAAAAATCTTATTTAAATCCCCTTGTTAGTTATTATGCACATTAATTGACTTAAGTCATTTAGTTGATTACAACTTAGATTAATTAACCATAGCCACAATAAATACCAAATTTGAAAATCAATGAAACAAATTAAGAAAGCATGCAAATTTATGAATAAATAAATAATAGGAAAATACTAACGAATGCCCTTAGGAAATTTTTTAATAATCCATTTAAAGAAAGTTTTTATGGGGAAAGAAAAAAAAACAATTAATGTTTTAACAGTTTTTTTTATTTTCTATAAAAGTTGTATCAAAACTTTCTTAAAATGAATTGTTAACTAATGCCTTAAATAAAATCAAGGATTCAAATCCCTATCCCCAAACTATTAAAAAAAAAATGCAAGTTTGGTGACGAAGTGAAAAAACAATCAAGAACCATTCTCAAAGGAAAGAATACTCTAAGGGTACATTTACCCCAACTAAGGCAATTCATCATAAGAAGAGAAGTTTCACAATCTAGTTCAAACCCTTGACCTTGGACGCTACTCAATAGTTTAACTTATTGATATTGCCCCACACTAGCTCCAAAACTGCAGAACTCTTCAATATGAATACCTTTCACAAACCTCATTTGTGATCATGATTAGACCCTCCTTGAAGATTTTTGTGATTTCAGCTTTTGATTAGGGATGACAATGGGGCAAGTTTCCTATTTCCTATCCTCTCTCCACTCCTGCTTCAAGGTAGGATTTTTTTCCCCCAACCCATCTTAACGGGTATCCATCCCCAGCCATACTCAAATTTGTCTTTTTTTCTTTCTTTCTTTTTTTTTTTTTTTTTTTTTTTTTTTTTTTTTTTAATATATAGAATTCATCAAAAACTATTGTAGGGGATTTTCCCCCGCAAGCCGTTTGTCCTCTCTGGGGAGCCAGGCCCGCAAGGTTTTGTTCTCGGCCCCGAGTGTGGTGTTTGGGATTTTCACCTCAGGCACTTTGGCCGATATTGGCTTGACACCCTACTACATGTACCACTACATGTAGTAGTGGTACACTCATGGTCGCTCCAGAAGCTTATAAACCATGAGTGGGGCGCATCTCTAACCGATGTGGGACTAGGGTGTCAAGCCAATATCGGCCAAAGTGCCTGAGGTGAAAATCCCAAACACCACACTCGGGGCCGAGAACAAAACCTTGCGTGCCTGGCTCCCCAGAGAGGACAAACGGCTTGCGGGGGAAAATCCCCTACAACTATCATTCATTAAATTAAAACTCATAAAATATTTTTAAAAAAACAAGTTCTAACATTACAAAACATTTTCAAAGCATAGCAATACAAAAATTCAAATATTAAAAAACACAAAAATATATATCCCTTATAAAAAAACCAATATACATCATAAATTTAAAGTTTAGTTTTACATATAAACAGGATGGGTTTGGGGTCGGTGTCGGGGAAAAGTTAACCCCCGTCCCCATCCCATTTGCTTTGTGAGGTGGATGAGGCAGGTACACGCGACTGCAAATTTAAGAATATGTGAATATGGGCTTTTGAACTCACAGGTTGATCGAACTTTAGGTTTAGGTTTTTATTTTATTTTTATTTATCAAATGTATTGCATAGTAGTGACATCTCTAAAGCTTATGGAGTCGTGTTTATTAGATACCTTTGATATGTTTTCGTATGTGGCATGAAAACCTAGGCATAAATTAGCTTTAATTAACCACGTCAGATTAAACTTTCATGATTTTAATAGATCATGAATCTGTTGAATTGAACACAATTACACTACGTATCCGTTTGGATTGCGCATTTTGCATGTTTGCGTTCAACGGTTTTTTTTTTTTTTTTTTTTTTTCTCCAGCACACGAACAGTAAAATCACATGAATATACTCTGCAGCGACAAAAATTACTGTTCACGCACTGTAGCAGCACTGTTTACGTATTTAAAAATATTAAAAATGGGTCACACGACACTATTCACACATTTAAAAATTATTTTGTTACAATATTTTCGATTTTCAGTTTCAGCAAAAATAAGTTCAATCCATATGGACCCTAAAACTTTGTCATTACAAGTAAAATTTTGTAAAGGTTACAAGAAAATTTGTTGTGGAATTAGCCAACACCTAAAAATACCTAATCGTCACTATTGTACTATAACAATCGAAAACATTTTTTAAATATCTTTTAGAATTTGGGCTTTTCCATATTATAACATTGCAGAAAGTACGTTTTATTAACTGGGAATTGGAGAACCAATTAAAAGTTGCATCAAAATTGTTGAGAAAAATTTATAATGGCTCAAACAAAAAACAAAGAAAGGCTTTAATTGCATAATCCAGCATTGATTTGTTCTCTCTTTAACACTTGAGGGGCTAACATAATTACTCATACCCTTTACAATTAAAAAATAAGATTACCATTTCGGACCTCTTAAAGACACAAGGTTATATGCACCTTTTTCTCTAAATTGTTTGAAGAAGGGCAAGTAAGAAATGTAATAGTCACAAAACCAATGATTAATTTCCAAACGCCACATAATTGAAGGCTACTTTTATTGTAACTATTCCTCAAGGTTTGTTTGGATACCGCTTATTACTGAAAATTAAAAACTAAAAATACTGTAGCAAAATAATTTTTAAATGTGTGAATAGTACTGTAATACCCAAATTTATATTGAAATTTGTGTTAGGATGACTTTTGTAGGTTTGTGAATAGTGCCATGAAACCCACATTTTTTCAACAAAACACACAAAAGCTTTGTTTTAGCGCAATCCAAACACTCACTCAATCTTAAAAGTTCTTTGCGTTGAAAAAAAAAAAAAAAAGTCCAAAAGAGAATCTTTGTAATTCTAAAAAAAGTGTCCCACGCACCATATAAAGGCTTCAATGTTGCAATTAAATATGCAACACATCCTCAATCAAATCCTTCACCAACAACATATTTGAACAATGTCTCTCAAAAATCCCCTCCTCTTTTTACTTGCTCCCCTTTATTTTCCTTCTTCAAATTGCTTTTGGGACGGACCACAAATGTTTAGGTGCGCAAAATTATTCCACAATCAATGACGTTTGTGGTACCAATTTGAATGAGCTTTCAGCTTATCTTACCTATCAACTATCAAGTCTCTGCCACTGGTTTTGCACTAGGCACAAAGGGTCAAGGTGTAGATTACCAAAGAAATTCACATACCGTAATGTGAATTTCTTTGGCCAAATTGATCGTGATACTTGGTACTACGAAAAGAACCCACAAAATATGACAGATTACCAAAAAATTACTGAAAAGAAAGGAGAGTGGGTGACCCAACTCGCTGGGCAAGCTTCTACCACCCCAAAAATGTTTTTAACTGGAGAATTGGATCTTGGAGACAACAAGAAACTCTATGGGTCAGTTCAATGCACTAGAGACCTTTCAAGCATGGACTGCAATAAGTGCCTTAATGAATCAATTGGGTTTCTTCCAAAATGTTGTGACTCCTCTAAAGGGGTTCGGATATATAGTGGGACTTGCGACGTGAGGTTTGAGACTTTCAAATATTACTCTGAATGAATTAGGAGCATCCATGGAGAATTGTCTTCTAGATAATTTTCATATCAAAGTGTGATGTGTAATAGGAACCTACAACTCTAAGATTGTGGGTGATGAACTGATGGAGGCAGAAGGTCAAACTCAGTTTTATTTAGTTTTAAGTGTCGAGAATTGTAATTTTCTGTTTTTTTTGGGGATGGGCTATGCTAATGGTCCATTGGGTTTTATTTTATTTTTATATGAGTTTAGTTAATTAGTTTGGGCTTAGTAATAAAGCCCAAAGAGTCTAAGTCCAAGTCTTATTATGAGTTTAAAAGAAAGTCCTATTTCCACTGGGAATAGGTATGTAAGTCTTCTATTTAAAGGATTGTTAAAAAAAAAAAAAATCTTTTATTTAACGGATTGTAATACTTTCTATTAAAGAATAATATATTTTTAGATTTTAGAACTATGAAGCTCTCGTCATTTGTGTGATATAACCTTCTCTGAGGTATAATGCCAAAAACAAACCCTAGGTGTGGTGCCATGTTACCGTTCACAAATTATTGTTCACATCCTTAGAACACCAACCCAAATCTTGGTTTTTCACCCTTTGTTTAATCCTTAAAATTTAAACCCTCTATTATTCCTTTTCCCCATTGAGAACCCTATATTATCCTTATTATTTTCTAGCCTACTACTCACCAAAACCTAGTCCTAATAATTCAACAAAGCCCCAACTACCCAAATTTAACTCTGATTTGTTGAATATGATTTTGCTTTGTTCCTCCTAATCCTACCTCATGAACTTTTGCACTTAAAGATGGTTGGTGATGAACTTCTGTCCTTTGCAATGTGTTAAAATTTTTATCCAAACTGGTGCACAATTGAATAACATATGGTACACAATTCCTTGGTTTTATTTTGCACTAGTCTTTTTTAATGAGGATTTAGGCAATTTATACACTCAGATTAAAGAACATGTGAAAATTGCCTTTATTGAAGCGGGTGATAATATTCTGAAGAATCTGAACATGTATGGCACATTAATTGCTTTTTCCACATTTTCTATTTAAACTTGTGTAAATGTTTACAACCCTTGTCTCTTTCTCTGTTCATATTCTCGTGCTTTCTATATTGCTGCAAATGTTACACGTTTGACAAAGGAATTACTATTAGTACTTTTGTTGAGAAAGTTTCAAATATAAGGTGTTATTGTGAAAATAGGATCAATGGTGGTAAATGATAATAGTATCTGATAGAGAAATCTCTATTAAAGAAAGAGCTACTAGCGAAGTTGAAAGTATATCTTATGAGAGTTTTAAGTCATGGCGGCAATCGTGCAATTTTCACATAAATAAAACATATGTTTACAAACAGCTAACCTAAATGAACACTTAGTCGAGTCAAGTGGTACAAGCAACTCATGGTACTAAAATAAGGACAAAGTAAACTAATTTATAGTCAAACTGCTATAACTTACTAAAAATATTAACATAATCATATTTTGAAAATATAATAATTGGATTGCATGTTATTTATATCTTAATATACATGTTAAATTTTATGTTAATCGAATGTTATTTATTATTTGATCCAAAAATTTATTTTTTATGCATAATTTTAAACTACAAAAATTAACTTAAAATTTAAATATTGAATTAATGAAATAAATATTAAATTTTGATCCTCTAGAAAATTTTCAAGCATAAAAGATATAAAAATAAAATAAAAGTGCCGATGTCTCATGAGTGACTATCTTGGTCTCATATCTCCTAAGGTAAACAAACTAATGTTGACCCGTATGTGACCCGCTCCATGTAACTACTATGCAATTTCCAAAAGCCTAAAGTCTATTTTACTATGCGATTTCCAAATGCTTCGAGAATGCTAGAACATGCAACTGTTGTTCAACCTATCATAAACAAATTCCAACAGACCATGTTGAATATTGATAAAAGCTTGGTCTTTTACGTCCTCCAAAGGATACTTTTTTGAATGTAGAATGCTTTGAATGGTCAGTCAACTTTCTATATGTCTCAGATTTGGAAAATAACTAGATCATGACTCTAATAGTAAATAGAGTCATGACTCATGATCCATAAAAATCTATCTCATGACTCATGAGTCAACAACACGAAGGTATACCTTTTGTTGGTATGAATGCTAAATTTAACAAATTTTCATACGTAAATTTCGTATACTAGAAAATAACATGTTTTACATGAGTTTCAGTTAGCTTAACAGGTAAAATCTCTGAAAGTTGAATAAGAGATTTGAGATTTAATCCTTGTCTACATTAAAAGCTAATTGGTGTATTGGTCTAATAATAAAAGAGTTATCACCAAGAATGGATGTCATACGTTGAAACTCTTTAAAAAAAAAATCTTATTGCCGAATCTAAAAGAAAAAAAAAAAAAGAGAAAGATATTGCTATGCTAGTCTTCATGCCCAAAAGCCATTCTTATATCAAATAGAAAGTCACTAAATTTTAGAGTTCAATTAGGCCACACCCAGCTGGCCACTTTGTCAATTTCTTAGCCACACAAAGATTCTTGGACATTGGTGGCTCCAAGAATATTTTTCAGGGGTTGTTAAAAAAACTTAAATTAAATAAAAATTTTTAAAAAAGAAGTTGAATATATAGAGTTATCGACAAAAAAAAAGAAAAAGAAAAAAGAAAAAAAGCTAATACATGAAGTTTTACATTTTCCTTTTATTAGTTTTTATATTTTGAAATAATTATGTAATAGTTCGTTATCAGTTGTCATTATCTATTGTCAATATGAATAGGTGTGACTACTTTATTTTGTTAATTTTGTATAATATTTAAATTTTTATGCAGTTGTCCTTAATTATTTATCATTGTTTTTATAAAAATGTTTTCAACTAAATGGCAAAACTCAACTTATTGACAATATATTAATTATTGACCCACACAACTATACTCATATATTAACAATACACTAACTTTACTCTTTTTTCTTTTCTTGAATTAGTAACTTTATAACAAAAATTTATTATAACATGACAACAATACACATACATGTAACAAATACTCTATATTTCATAATTATTAAATCATGTAAATTTATATTATATTTATGCTATTCACGCACGCATTCATGCACATCACAACTCACACAAATAATAATAATAATAATAATAATAATAATAATAATAATAAGAACAACAACAACAACACACACAATCGGTAATTTGACGCATACTCACACACAAATTATATAAATTTACAATAAATAGAGAGGCACTCACAGCTCACAAACATTCACTATTTATTCCTATAGTCAAAGATACCAAGATAATTAGATAAAGATGGGAGATGAGATCTGAGAATGAGATCAGAGATTAGATCAGAGAGAAAAAATGAAAATGAAAATGATCTGTGATTTGTATTGTTGTTTAGTTTTGAAATAATTTGATATGCGTTGTTGTTTGGTTTTGGACTGGGCTGAAATGTGATCAAGGGCATTTCCTTTCAAATGACAACTACTGCTTCCAGCAATCCCCATCTTTCCTTTGACCAATGGGTCCTCAAACCAACTTGTCCCCCCTTTCTTGGTAAGAGGTTTCTTTTCATTCATTCATTCATTGATTCAAGGTAGTTGTAGCTTGCTTCCATGTCCAAGCTCTAGCGGTAGAAGCTAGTAGCCAGAAGTGAACCTCTAGTAGCCAGAAGCGAACCTCTAGGGCAGGAAGGAGGCAAAAAACGTAAGGGCCCTTGCAATCTTTCTAAAGCAAGAAGCGTGAAACTTGACTTTGAGAAAGAAGCGCCTTATATTCTGGGCGTTGCAAAATACTTTTAAGTATAAATTAGACTAATAAAAATTTTTTTTTTTTTTTTTAAAAATTTAGGGGAGTTCAAATCAGAAGATAATGTACAGCCGCCCTAATCTTGTAACTACACTAAATTATAAAAAAAATTGGCCTTCTGTGTCTTAGCTCTTTGTTTTTATTTTTTTTATTTTTTTTATTTATTTTATTTTCCATCTCTTTTAGAAAATCCAAGTCCAACTGTGTTTTTTTTTTTTTAATGGATAGATAAGATGGTCTGACCGGGTTACTCATGAAGTGGAAAGAAATACAGTTTTTTTTGTTTGTAAATCCGGGCAAAAATTTCCCTATCCCCCATTATGTTATTAAAAATTGAAATAAATATTGGTTTTTCACCCTTTGTTTAATCCTTAAAATTTAAACCCTCTATAATTCCTTTTCCCCATTGAGAACCTTATATTCTCCTTATTATTTTCTAGCCTACTACCCACCAAAACCTAATCCTAATAATTCATCAATGCCCCAGCCGTCCAAATTTAACTTTGATTTGTCAAATATGATTTAGCTTTGTTCCCCCTTGTCCTACGTCATGAACTTTGCACTTTAAGATGCATGGTTGGTGATGAACTTCTGTCCTTTGCATGTGTTAAAATTTTTATCCAAATTGGTGCACAATTGAATAAGATATGGTGCACAATTCCTTGGTTTTATTTTGCACTAGTCTTTTTAATGAGGATTTAGGCAATTTATACACTCAAATTAAAGAACATGCGAAAATTGCCTTTATTGAAGCGGGTGATCATATTCTGAAAATGTATGGCACATTACTTTTTTCACATTTTCCATTTAAATTTGTGTGAATGTTAATTTACAACCCTTGCCTCTTTCTCTGTTCATATTCTCGTGCTTTCTATATTGCTGCAAATGTTACACGTTTGACAAAGGAATTACTATTAGTGCTTTTGTTGAGAAAGTTTCAAAGATATAAGGTGTTATTGTGAAAATAGGATCAATGGTGGTAAATGGTAATAGTATATAGAGAAATCTCTATTAAAGAAAGAGCTACTAGCGAGGTTGAAAGTATATCTTATGAGAGTTTTAAGTCACGGTGGCAAACATACAATTTCCACATAAATAAAACATATTTTTGCAAACAGCTAACCCAAATGAACAATTAGTTCAGTCAAGTGGTATAAGCAACTCATGGTACTAAAATAAGGACAAAGTAAACTAATTTATAGTCAAACCACTATAATCTTATTAAAAAAATTAATATAATTACATATTTTGAAAATGTAACAATTAGATTGCATGTTATTTATGTTTTAATATGCATGTTAAATTTTATGCTAATCGGATGTTATTTATTATTCGATCCAAAAATTTATTTTTTATACATAATTTTAAACTACAAATATTAACTTGAAATTTAAATATTGAATTAATAAAATAAATATTACATTTCGATCTTCTAAAAAATTTTCAAGCATAAAAGATATAAAAATAAAATAAAAGTTCCAATGTCTCATGAGCGACTATCTTGGTCTCATATCTCTTAAGGTAAACAAATTCATGTTGACCCGTACGTGACCCGCACCATGTAACTCCTATGCGATTTCCAAAAGCCTAAAGTCTATTTTACTATGCGATTTCCAAATGCTTCGAGAATGCTAGAACATGCAACTGTTGTTCAACCTATCGTAAACAAATTCCAACAGACCATGTTGAATATTGATAAAAGCTTGGTCTTTTACGTCCTCCAAAGGATACTTTTTTGAATGTAGAATGCTTTGAAAGGTCAGTCAACTTTCTGTAGATCTCAGATTTGGAAAATAACTAGATAATGACTCTAATAGTAAATAGAGTCATGAGTCATGATCCATAAAAATCTGTCTCATGACTCATGAGTCAACAACATGAAGGTATACTTTTTGTTGGTATAAATACTAAATTTGACAAATTTTCATACGTAAATTTTATATACTAGAAAATAACATGTTGTACATAGATCGTTGGTTCTAGTTAACTCAATAGATAAAGTCTTTAATAGTTGAATAAGAGATTTGAAATTTAATCCCTGCTCTATACCAAAAATTGGTTAGTGTATTGGTCTGATAATAAAAGAGTTATCACTGGGAACAAATGTCATAAGCTGAAACTCTTAAAAAAAAAAAAAAATCATATTACCGAATCTAATAAATTAAAAAAAAAAAGAAAAAAGAAAAAAGAAAAAAGAAGAAGAAGAAGATATTGCATGCCATGCCAGTCTTCATGCAGAAAAGCCATTCTTATATCAAATAGAAAGTCACTAAAATTTCAAAGTTCAATTAGGCCACACCCAGCCGGCCACTTTGTCAATTTCTTAACCACACCAAGATTCTTGGACATTGGTGGCTTCAAGAATATTTTTCAGGGGTCATTAAAAAAATTAAATTAATTTTTTTTTAAAAAAAAACTTGAATATATCGAGTTATAAAAATAAAAATAAAATGCTAATACATGAAGTTTTACAATTTCCTATTATTAGTTTATATATTTTGAAATAGTTATGTAATAGCTAGTTATTAGTTGTCATTATTTATTGTCAATATGAGTAGGTGTGACTATTTTATTTTGTTAATTTTGTATAATATTTAAATTTTTATGCAGTTGTCCTTAACTATTTATCATTGTTTTTATAAAAATGTTTTCAACTAAATGACAAAACTCAACTCATTGACACTATATTAATTATTGACCCACATAACTATACTCACATATACATTAATAATACACTAACTTTACTCTTTTTTCTTTTCTTGAATTAGTAACTTTATAACAAAAATTTATTATAACATGATAACATTACACACACATGTAACAAATCCTCTATATTTCATAATTATTAAATTATGTAAAGTTATATTGTATTTATGCTATACATGCATGCATTCATGCACATCACAACTCACACAAATAATAATAATAATAAAACACACACAATCAGTAATTAGACACATACTCACACACATATAATATAAATTTATAATAAAAAGAGAGGTACTCACAGCTCACAAACATTCACTATTTACTCTTATAGTCAAAGATACCAAGATAATCCAATAAAGAAAGGGAGATGAGATCTGAGAATGAGATTAGAGATTAGATCAGAGAGAGAAAATGAAAATGATTTGTGATCTGTGTTGTTGTTTAGTTTTGAAATAAGTTGATATGCGTTGTTGTTTGGTTTTGGGCTGGGTTGAAATGTGATCAAGGGCGTTTCCTTTCAAATGACAACTACCTCTTCCAACGAGGGTGTTGCAAAATACTTTTAAGTATAAATTAGACTAATAAAAAAAATATAATTTTTTTTAAAAAAAATTTTAAGGGGGTTCGAATCAGAAGATAATGTACAGCCGCCCTAATCTTGTAACTGCACTAAATTATAAAAAAAAAATTGGCCTTTCGTGTCTCAGCTCTTTGGTTTTTATTTATTTATTTATTTATTAATGGATAGACTAGATGGTTTGATTGGTTACCCATGAAGTGGAAAGAAATACAATTTTTTTGTTTGTAAATTTGGGCAAAAATCTCCCTATCCCCCATTATGTTATTAAAAATTGAAATAATTCAGTTCAAAATTTTTTATTATGATCACCTTGATTTTTAGATAAAAATACAACTTATACAAATAAGAATTTAAAGTAGGTGAAAGCACTACTTTGGTCTTTAAATTTTAGGATCACACTTAATTTAATTCATAAATTTTGGTAACAATCAACTTGATCCTTATTATTTTCAACTTACAATTAATTTAGTCCTTACTATTAACCCACTGACAGAAAACGCTTACATGACAAATGGTGTACACCACTAACACATTTGAAGTTTATGTGGCAATTAAAATAATAATAATTAAAAATTTATTTATATATTAAAATTCCATGTTAGCCCCTAAATGAAAAAAAAAAAAAAAATTATCAATTTTGAAGAAAGCGAAAAAGGGAAAAAGGAATTAAAAAGTGGATAAAGTTTAGCTACAAATTGGTTGTAACCTAAGACTACAACCTTACTCAATAAAATAAAAATTACTACATATTTTGAAATTTTAACCCTTGAATTGCATGTTCTTTATACTCTTAATGCACATGTCAAATTTTGTGTGAATTTGATATTATTTACTATATGATCTATAAGTTTATATTTTATGCATAATTTTAAACTACAAAAATTTGCAATTTAAATAATTTATTGACGACATAGCTATTAATCTTTAATTTTCTAGAAATTTTGCAAGCATGAAAGATATAAGAAGAAAATATAATTCAATGGTGAATTTGTCAAAATTTATTTCCAATAAAAAGATATTAAATAAGGTTGTAACTTAAGTTTACAATCAATTTTGTAACTAAACTTTGTCCTTAAAAAGAACCTAGATTTCATCTAATCTTTTGCATTTGCTTTGATTTTCTAACATATATCTGCTTAAAGAATTCGGTTTTATTAAAATTGTGATCTGAAAAATGTCAAAATGATGATGGGAACACGTGGTCATCAATGTTTTTCTCTCTTTTTCTTCAAGAAGGAATACATTAGAAAGGGGAAAACAAAGGAAAACAAGAACATTACAGAGGAGATAAGGAAATCACTGAATAAGCAAACACAAAATAGGGATAAAGAGCACATGGTAGAAACTCGAGCATTACAAAAAGAAATTAACCCTAATCGCATTTGAGACTTTAGAAAGTAGATTCCAAGGTGAAAGGTCAAAGGAGCCCAAAAAATGACTTTGAAGCTGCCCATTTTACAGGCCAATGAGTAGCTTGTCAAAAATGGAGTGCAAGTTAAATAAACTACTTGGTGTTATTGATTGTGTGTTATTTACACCAAAGAAAATATCACTAACAGCCAAGAAAATTTGACTAACAAACCTACAAATTCTAACTAATTACAAATCACATGTGAAAAATACAACAACAAAAAAAAGTGTTGAGAAAAATACAATTTACAAAATACTAAAACTCATATAGAAATACAATTTTTGATATATTTACAATTTCTCATAGGCCCCTTCAAGATGGAGTATAAAATAAAGTGAGAGAGTGATAAATAAACTGATTGATGCTATGGATTCACTAGATTCCCTTATATAAACAAGAGGAAAAGGAAGGTTAATAAAATATCACTAACAAACTAACAGAAATTTTATGAAAATTCCATAGCCGAAAGCAGTGTCTTGGTCTTTGCCACAAGATTGGCAGTGACCTTGATACTTGGATATTCCAAATCGTGACCACCCCAAATTGTTTTAGGCCCAACAATATCAAATTTTGGTCCCCTTAATAATATATTAGGCTCTTTCAAACAAAAAGAAAATTTTATTGAACTAAAATTTGAAAGAAATGTAGCGTATAGCATTGATATGAAAATTCAATCATATAGGAAAATTGTAAAATTTTATGTATTTTCATGCTTTTTTTTTTTGTCCATATATAAAAACTTGTTTTTATTAAATTTTGTATTAATTAAAAATTTTTAATAACCATCATAAAACAAAATTTTTGGAACCGCCACTGTGGCTTATGTTGAATATCTTGCTCTAATCTAAGCTATTATTACACTGTTAATTTTGGAAGCTTCCAAATGGTGTCACAGGTGACTGCGTTCAACGGTTCAAGACAAGGAAACCGGGCTGCCCTTGCTACACATTTGGAATAAATGCAACTCTTTATCACCTACCTGATCTTAGAGGTACGTAGAAGCTAGAGACCTAGAGTGCCCCTAGTTGACTCTGTAAGGCAGCCTCTCGCTCACAAAGAAATTAATGATATGGTGGCAATTCTCCATAATATATTAATATTACCTTCAGTCTTCCATAAATTTTTTAATACCAAAACTTCTTCCATAAATTCTGTTTGTTCCTATTCAACAATAATAGATGATTGATTTAACCAATATGCTGACTTAACTAAAAAAAATGTACCTAATTTCTCCTCTGTCAAACACAACCATCTTTGGAATTTGAATTTTCTTTATCATCGCAGCAGATTCTGTACGAATTATCTGAATGTTTTTATTGAAAACAATAAAAAATACCAACCAGCCAACTGAGTTACAAATGCTCTTTGCAAATGCAAGTTATTTATTACTTTTTCCAATTATATATATATATACACGCGCGTGTATGTGGTTTGTTTTTTTTTTTTTGGCACTTGTATGTGGTTTGTTGGGAATTATGCCTGACCCACCAATGATAAAAGTAGTAATTTTATAAGATATATTACCAATTAGGTATTTCTAAACCGATCCTGGATACTGCATTTTTTTGGTCCAGGCATGGATTAGTTAGTCCACAAAGGAATGGTTGCTGGGTTCATAGAAATAGACCGAGACTGTTTATAGTTTATTTTTTTCTATAAAAAAATGTCACAATATTTTTATAACAATTGAGCTATCAGTACTCATTTTGTTTCAATATTTTTATAACAGAAATGTTCGTCTCCATTTCTCATTTCCTCAGCCGGGTTCTTTTCTTGTGTGTGCTGGGACCTGCCTTCCTAGGAGCTATTATACCCACTTCATGTACCAGCAACCTCACTTTCAGATGCTCACAGATGGAGAGGAATGCTCTTCTTAGCTTCAAAGAAGGTCTCACAGATCCATCAGGTCGCCTCGCTTCTTGGGTTGGCGAAGATTGTTGTAGCTGGATGGGTGTTGGATGTGACAACACTACATCACATGTCGTCGACTTGACCTCAGAAACCGATTTCAGATTCAGTTTAGCAACTATAGCTACGAAGACTGGCAAAATTACCAGAAGTCGTGCTTGGGGGGTAAGATAAGTCCTTCTCTACTCAAATTAAAGCATTTGAGTTATCTGGACCTAAGCCAGAACAATTTTGAAGGCATCAATATTCCAAACTACTTGGGTTCCCTTGAAAGTTTGAATTATCTTGATCTCTCTTTCTCACTATTCACCGGTGTTATTCCTCCCCATCTTGGGAATCTATCAAAGTTGCAATATCTTGCCCTTAATTCCGACTCATTCCCCTTCACAAAGTACCCTCCCCTTAGAAGATTGGAAGTCAAAAGTCTACAGTGGCTTGTTGGTCTCCCTTCTCTAAAGTACCTTAATATGAGCTTTGTAAATATTGGGGAAGTTAAACCAGATTGGCTACAGGCAGTTAATATGCTTCCTTCTTTGTTGGAGTTAGACCTAAGTGGCTGTGGACTAGTTACTCTTCCTCAGTCTATTTCCTCCATCAACTTCACATCTCTTACATTCCTTGATATCTCTTACAACTTGTTTAACTCATCAATACCTTACTGGTTGTCAAACTTGAGTGGCCTTTCAATACTTAAATATTTGGTCCAGTTCCCTTCGAGGTGCCATTCCTAATGCATTTGCTAATTTGGTCTCTTTACGAGAGCTTGATCTTTCAAATAATTTTGATATTGAAGGTCAGTTACCAGTTGGTCTGGGGCATCTAACCAACTTGAGCAGTTTGGATTTATCTAGAAGCAATATTACTGGTAAGATACCATTCTCATTTGGCAAACTTTGCAACTTGCAAACATTTGCTCTGACGGGCAATGGTATAAGTGGGGAGATAACTGAGTTTGTAGATGGATTGTCGCAATGTTCCAACAGCAAACTAGAATCACTACTTTTGGATTCTAATAGATTGCTTGGGGGTAAATTGCCGTACTCTTTGGGAGCACTCAAGATGTTGAAAACTTTACTCCTCGAGTCTAATTCCTTTTGGGGTTCAATTCCAGATTCTATAGGAAACATGTCGTCTCTACAAGAACTTTATCTCTTCGAAAATATGTTCAATGGAACTATTTCGAAAAGTGTGGGAAAACTATCGATGCTTACTGCTTTGGATCTTATGAATAATCAATGGGAAGGTGTCTTAACTGAAGCTCATTTTCATAATCTCACACGATTAAGTCAGTTATGGATGTCTTTAGATTCAACAACATGGTCGTTGGTTTTAGATGTGAAACATGATTGGGTTCCTCCTTTTAACTTGTCAATTGCAATCTTTGATAGCATGTTGGTAGGCCCAAACTTTCCGGCGTGGCTTCAAACTCAAACTGAACTTCTGTCTCTTCAACTTAGGAATGTTGGCATTTCTGATACCATTCCGCAAGGCTTTTGGAATTCCTTCTCAAGGATTTGGGATATTATTCTTTCCAAAAACAAAATTCGAGGACAGGTACCACACTTTCAATCTTATCATCTTTTACGTAACTTAGATCTGAGTTTCAACAATTTCGATGGTCAAGTCCCACTTTTTCCTAGTAAAATGATGCAAATTATGAACCTCCGTGAAAATATGTTTTCTGGAACTATGCCGGAAAACGTAGGTGAAATGTTGCCCTCGGTATCTTACTTGGATCTCTCTTCAAATTTTATAAATGGTACAATCCCCCCTTCTATTGGAATGCTAAAAAATTTGCAAATCCTTGTTCTGCGAAACAACTGCCTGTCTGGAGAACTTCCACCTCATTGGGAGGAATTGCAAAATTTAAATTTGTTGGACGTAGCAAATAACAACATATCTGGTAAACTTCCAAGTTCAATGCAATCTTTGGGTTCACTAAAGTGGTTATCATTGGGAAAAAATCATCTTGAAGGAAAGTTCCCTTCTTTCTTGAAGAATTGCACAGAATTGGTAAACCTTGATCTTGCAGGAAATAAATTTTACGGAAAACTACCGGCATGGATAGGAGAGAGCTTGTCATCATTATTAAGGTTAAGCCTGAGATCCAACTTATTTGACAGGGTTATTCCTCAACAATTCTGTCTTCTTTCAAGTCTTCAAATCTTGGACCTCGCACAAAATAATTTGTCAGGTGGAATCCCACAATGCTTAGGGAACTTGAGTAAAAGTGATGAACAAAGTCTTGCAAGTTCTTTTGAGAAGATATCAGTATTTTTAAAAGGAAGAGAGTATGTCTATGAGAGTACAATTTATCTTGTCCATTCCATAGACGTATCAGGCAATAATCTATCAGGGGAAATTCCTGACAACATTACAAGCCTCTCAAAATTGGTCAACATGAATCTCTCTGTGAATCACTTGACAGGAAAAATTCCTGAGAGCATTGGGAATTTAAAAAGTTTGGAATCACTTGATCTCTCAAGAAACAAACTTTCCGGTCCAATTCCACAAAGCTTGTCGTCCTTGACATTCTTGAGTCACTTGAACTTATCATTCAACAACTTATCGGGTATAATTCCATCTGGGAATCAACTCCAAACTCTCAATGATCCATCCATTTACCAAGGTAATTCTTTACTCTGTGGACCTCCTCTTTCAACAATATGCCCAGGGGAAGAACCTGATCCTGTAGCGAGACCAAATGGAGCAGAAAAGAATGATGAAGTGGGATTTGAGTCGTTAACGTTCTACATTAGCTTGGTAGCTGGCTTTATTGTTGGGTTTTGGGGAGTTTGTGGCACACTTGTTGTTAAAAAATCATGGAGGCAAGCTTACTTCCAAACCTTTGATAATTTGAAAGACAAGATTTATATTTTCATCAAGGTCAAAGTTGCCCGCTTGACAAGAGAAAGATGAAGTTGGAGGAAGATTCAGGACAAGGAAGGACTGCTTAGTGCTAGTATTTTTTATGAATCACGAAGAAGTTGTTGTTGTTGTTGTTGTTTTTTTTTTTTTTTTAATTTATAATTCTGTTGTTGTGTACTATTAAGTGCTCCAACCTTTACTTTTAGAGTGATATATTTTTATGTTTTATTTCTGTCCGTTTTTCAATAACCATTTGTCACCAAGATGGTTTGTGAATATCGTGGCCACTGAAAGGACACTGCCACCGTCTATGATTTTAGCGTCACTATAAATTTTACATTACAAAAGATTAAATTGTCATCATAAAGTATTAAATTGTCATCATAAAGTGTCAAAATAATGATGGGAACTCACGCATCGATATTTTTCTCTCTGTTTCTTCAGGAACGAATACACAAGAAAAGGAACGAATACACAAGAAAGGGGAAAAGTTACAAAGAAAACATGAACACCACCAAAAAAAAAAAAAAAAAAAATGATAAAGAGCACATGCAGGTAAAGCGCTAGGATTTTGGGGAGATAACTGAGATTGTAAATGGATTATCCCAATGTTCCAACAGCATCCTAGAATCGCTAGTTTTGCGTTCTAATGGATGGCTTGGGGGTGAATTGCCCTACTCTTTAGGACTAGCACTCAAGATTTTAAAGACTTTAGAACTCTCGAGAAATCCTTTTTGGGGTTCAATCCCAGATTTCATTGGAAATTTGTCATCTCTACAAAAACTTGGCCTCTCCGCAATGGAACAATTATTCCAGAAAACATGGGAAAACTATCAATGCTTGTTTCTTTGGATCTTCATGACAATTATTAGGAAGGTGTCTTAACTGAAACTCATTTTCAGAATCTAACTCGACTAACACATCTAGACTTGTCTGTAGTTTCCACAACAAACTCCTTGGTTTTATATGTGAAAAATGAAAGGATTCCTCCTTTCAAACTGAGATTTTCTCAATTAAATAACATGTTGATAGGCCCAAACTTTCCTGCTTGGCTTCAAACTCAAACTGATCTTAACTCTCTTAGCCTTTCTAATGTTGGCATTCCTGACTCCATTCCACAAGGCTTTTGGAGTTCTCACTCAAGGATTGTTTATTTGACTCTATCCCATAACAAAATTCGAGGACCTATGCCCAAAAACATTGGTGAAATGTTACCCAATTTAGAATTCTTGGATCTCTCTTCCAATTTAATTACTGGTAGAATTCCCCCTTCTATTGGCATGCTAAACATCATACAGAATCTTGTTTTGAGAAACAATTACTTGTCAGGGGAACTTCCTCCTCATTGGGAGAATGCAATCTTTAAATTTGTTGGATGTTGCAAACAATAACGTATCTGGAAAACTTCCCAGTTCAATGCAATTTTTGTGGTCACTACAGTGGTTGTCATTGGAAAAAAAGAAATCATCTTGAAGGGCAGTTCCCTTCTTTCTTGAGGAATTGCACACAACTGGTAAATCCTGATCTTGCAGGGAATAAATTCTATGGAAGCTTGTCAGCATGGATAGGAGAAAGCATATCATCATTATTGAGGTTAAGCCTAAGATCCAACTTGTTTGATGGGGACATACCACAACAATTATATGTCTTCTTTCAAATCTTCAAATTTTGGACCATGCCCAAAATGATTTGTCAGGAGGTATCCCACAATGTTTAGGGAACTTGAGCAAAACTGATCAAGTAAGTCTTGCAAATTCTTTGGACCAAATTGTAGTATTTTCGAAAGGAAGAGAATACGTATAAATCCAATTTTCTATTTCTATTTTTTTTATTCCCCTTTTAACAATAAATCCAATTTTCTTTTTTCTCTCTTTAACGTTAACCCTTTCTCTCTTTAATTTCTTTTCATTAAATCTCTCTCTCTCTCAAAAAAAAAAAAAAAAAAAAAAAAAAAAAAAAACACTTCTATTCATTAATTTTTTTTTTACTGTTATCTAAAAGATCACATTAACTTTTTTTTAACTGTTATCTAAAAGATGGACTATAGTTCAAAATTAAATTAAAATCAAACCAAACCTTATGAAAAGCCCAAGCCCACTTATTACCTTACATATTATGACCTAGGCCGGACCCTTCCACATTAACTTTTTTCCCACATTCCCCAAAAGATGGATTGGCACCATAAAATAGGACACACACTTTGAAAAACTCTCTCAACAATCTTCCTAATAAAACTCTTATTATTAAGTGTTACATCAATTTGCTCTTTTCTCTTCTTATCGCTGATAGTATTTTTGCACAAAAATGGATTATTTATACACCATCTTCTTTTATATGGTGGAATCTACTAAAAATAAATAAATAAACAATTTATATGATAGAAACAATAATTCCCTCAATTTGTTTTTTGTTTTAATTTCTAATGTAAAAGACTCCTGAAGCCAACAAATTATATGCTAGTTGTCCACTCTCTTTCAAAGAATGTAAAAGATAATTGTGGGGCCCAATAGTTTGTGGCCCTGGCCCATTTATTCATTGGGGTCTAAAGGCTCGAGCCGAGAAGGGTTATAGCCCAGGATTGGTAATACAAGTACAAAATAGCCTTAGGACACAGTCGAGGACGATTCAGTCCTCGGCATGTCCGAGATCTCACAAGAAGAAAGGGCAAAAATGGTATAGAAACAACTTGGGAAAAAATCTAAAATATCTGTGCCAATAGAAAAGGGTATGCTGGAAAGTATAACGACCAGGGAAAGCTGCCCTTACTGCCATTCAATACTTTGCACCTGACAAAGCCATACTCTCCAGCTTTTACAACCACCCCCAACCACTCTGGATATGGGCTGATGGGACAAATATCAGTCTCGGAATGTCGATCCTACACATGGAAGAAGGATAAGGAACACAGGCTAGTATAAAAGAAAAAATAAGCAATCCAAAAAGGGGGCTGGGAAAAATGGCCAAAAACCAGAGCCTCCCAGCCCGCTTCTAGGAGAAAGACTCCTAGGGCGAGGATGACTTTACCATGTATGGATATCACGAAAAACTCATCGCCTGGTGACCAAGGCCTAGTCTTTCAAACCCACGCTCTACAAATCATATTGTTTGGGCCTTTTTACGTGCGAACCCAACACTGTTACGGTTCGTTACGAATCGTGTCCTTACAATTGGCGCCGTCTGTGGGAAGGCTTGTGTGTTGGCATAGACGGTAGGTCGAGACAGTTCCCTTGTCATTTCTAACAGCCAATTAGAGTGTTCTAGCGTAGGATTCCATTAGGGGCTATGATTCTTGACTAGGGGCTACGCTTTATAGCGTCAATCGCATGGATGGTTCTAGGGGCTTGGCCGAGGAGCCAATCACCCTAAAACCAAGGTCCCATGCCATAGCTGAGGGGTTATTTCCCCCGACAACTTATGAAAACTAGGTTTTGGACAGAACCAAGGTATTGCATGGTCCTCGGACTTAAACCTATGGGGAAACCAACTACTTAGATTAGAAAACTAGGTTTTGGACAGAACCAAGGTATTGCATGGTCCTCGAACTCAAACCTATGGGGAAACCAACTACTTAGATGAGAAAACTAGGTTTTGGACAGAACCAAGGTATTGTATGGTCCTCGGACTCAAACCTATAGGGAAACCAACTACTTAGATGAGAAAACTGAGTTTTGGACAGAACCATGGGGAAACCAACTACTTAGATGAGAAAATTGAGTTTTGGACAGAACCAAGGTGTTGTATGGTCCTCGGACTCAAACCTATGAGGAAACCAACTACGTAGATGAGAAAACTAGGTTTTGGACAGAACCAAGGTATTGTATGGTCCTCGGACTCAAACCTATGGGGAAACCAACTACTTAGATGAGAAAACTGAGTTTTGGACAGAACCAAGGTATTGTATGGTCCTCGGACTCAAACCTATGGGGAAACCAACTACTTAGATGAGAAAACTGAGTTTTGGATAGAACCAAGGTATTGTATGGTCCTCGGACTCAAACCTGACTCAAACCTATGGGGAAACCAACTACTTAGATGAGAAAACTGAGTTTTGAACAGAACCAAGGTATTGTATGGTCCTCGGACTCAAACCTATGGGGAAACCAACTACTTGGATGAGAAAACTGAGTTTTGGACAGAACCAAGGTATTGTATGGTCCTCGGACTCAAACCTATGGGGAAACCAACTACTTGGATGGGAAAATCAAGTTTTAGTCAGAACCAAGGTACCATATGTTCCTCGGACTCAAACCTATGGAAAGGTCGGCTACTTAATAAAAATTTTAAGTTGCTCAATCCTTGGCTCAAATACCAGAAAAAGGTTAAGGCTATGAAAGTTGTAAGGAAGATGGTGAAACGCCCTATTACTCAGCAACCTGGAGGGGCTATTCATTTTTGGGTTATATGTCTTCGGATGATTACCTCCTATACCGCGCCGAACATTCAGTAGTCATCTCGGCTATTTTGGGGTAAGTGTTGTTTTCTTTTAGGTCGGCATTATTGTGCCAGACAACTCTATTAAATTCATGATAATATCTTTTCCTTAGCAAGAGTTTTGACCCTAAATATCATTTGTTCAAGTCGGTATTATTGTGCAGAACAGCTCTCATAAGTTCATAATAGTACCTTTTTCCTTGATAAGGGATTTCGGTCCTAAGTATTGTGCTCTCCGGTCGGCGGTATTGTGCCAGACCGCCCCAATAAGCTCATCATAATATCCTGTCTTTTTCTTCTTAATGTGGGTTTCAACTCTAAGTATCATTTGTTCGATTCAGTATTATTAAGTCGGATAGTTTCAATAAACACAGAGTAAGATTTTTCTATTAACTGAGATTTCGGTCCTGGACGTCGGTCAACGTGTAAAAATAAAAAGGATTTACAAGATAGTATGTCTATTCACCACGTAACCATTTCAGAAATAAAGAGATAGAACATGTGAAGTAAAGCAATAACGACTTTTATTAATATAAAGATGTATTACAATGTACAAAGAAGGGCTTAAACAAGCCTATACAGAAGGTGGATTACAAAAACAATAATAAAAAAAAAAAAAACCCACAACAATACAGACAAATAAACAGTCAGATGCCTTTCTAAACTCGTCTTTGAAGTCCTTCCAAACTCTGCCCCAGTAGCGCCCATATTGAGAGGAGGACCTTCTTCAGAAGAAGAGGGAGGAGATGAAGAGAAAGAAGGAGGAGAAGAAGAGAGAGGAGATGAAGAGAAAGAAGGAGGAGAAGAAGAGGAAGAAGGAAAAGCATCAGGATAGATCTGGTGGTGGAAAGAAGAAGAAAGAGAGGCAAAATGAGGCACCAGTGAACGAAGAGAGGAAGAAGCAGGGGCACTTAGTCCCTGCGTCAGTCCTGACTCTTAACATGCTGGTGCCATGTTAGCTATGCTCATGAGAGAGCGGCTGGTACTGATAATGGGTGACCCCAGCTCAGTCACGCCGAAAGTTTGACGTGATAAGCCCCTGCTTCGGATTTTGACTGAAAGGAGGGTAAGAAGGACCTTGAGTCTCCGCCATCCTTGCCCTGACCGAGCCATTTTGAGTTTCGTAAGGATGTGGTGTTTCTGGGAGGGGTCTGGTTCTTTCATTACTTACTCCTATCTCGAGTGTATCACAAGTTAAGATACAACTAGCGGATAAAGTAAACTCTGGAGGAAGCTAAAGGTTTCAGATTTCAGAAGGATTAAAAGGGTCTCTGTACAAGAGAAATAACCTCTTGCCTTCCTTCTTATATGAAGGGTAAAGCGGAAGGTATTTAATCCGTCCAGATTTCCAAGAAAATCTGTAAACGAGAATGTACCCGTTCCACTTCCCCACATCATCAACAAACCGTCGAATTTAAATAGTCTCGTAAAGGTAAGCCATTAAAGGCGCGTTTCGGATAATCAAACGGTGGGGACGCATTGTGAATGAATTCATAGGAATGTCTCGTAGTCCGGTATGTTTCCTGGGTAGATGAAGAGACACCAGTATTAATGAAAGACAGAGTTAAACGAGCCGTAATAAAGGCTCGCCGTTACCAAAATCCTCCTCTCCCAACCAAGAGGTCGGACAGCAGGATTTTAAGGGGCTATTGTGGGGCCCAATAGTTTGTGGCCCTGACTCATTTATTCATTGGGGTCTAAAGGCCCGAGTTGAGAAGGGTTATAGCCCAGGATCGGTAATACAAGTACAAAATATCCTTGGGACACAGCCGAGGACGATTCAGTCCTCGGCATGTCTGAGATCTCATAAGAAGAAAGGGCAAAAATGGTATAGAAACAACTTGGGAAAAAATCTAAAATATCTGTACCAATAGAAAAGGGTATGCTGGAAAGTATAACGACCAGGGAAAGCTGCCCTTACTGCCATTCAATATTCTGCACCTGACAGAGCCATACTCTCCAGCTTTTACAACCACCTCCAACCATTCTGGATATGGGCTGATGGGACAAGTATCAGTCTCAGAATGTCGATCCTACATGTGGACGAAGGATAAGGAACACAGGCTAGTATAAAAGAAAAAATAAGCAATCCAAAAAGGGGGCTGGGAAAAATGGCCAAAAACCAGAGCCTCCCAGCCCACCTCCAGGAGAAAGACTCCTAGGGCGAGGATGACTTTACCATGTATGGATATCACGAAAAACCCATCGCCTGGTGACCAAGGCCTAGCCTTTCAAACCCACGCTCTACAAATCATATTGTTTGGGCCTTTTTACGTGCGAACCCAACACTGTTACGGTTCGTTACGAATCGTGTCCTTACAATAATTGCACACTTTAATTAGCCAAAATAATTAAATAATTGTGAAATTCATTTAGGCTATATATATATATATATATATATATATATTCATAATAATTTTGTTTCTTTTTATTTTCTTCCTCTCAATAATACGTATATTATAATTGAACATAAGATAAGTGTTATAGGCCATAAAGAATAGTTAGAATTTATTTCAAAATAAAAGTATAAAGTTTTCACGCATCACATGGAGCATCAACTAGTTATTACAAATAGTCCAAACACATAGACAAGTAGGTTCCGTGTACAGCATGGATTTGTGACTATGAATATTTTTCTGTGACATTTAATATTTAAAAAGTTAAAGAATTTAGGTTTTAATTGAACTCATAATTTTACATATAATTCTAATATATATCATTTAATTGAGTTCAATTCTATTTCATATTTAGATACTCCATTAGAATCTTGTCACAATTAAAATAAAAAGGCTATTAATAACTACCACAATGTGCAAATTAGATATAAAATAAAATAAAACAAAAGGCTATTAGTAACTATCATCTTAAGACAAAAAATAGAAATAATAATAATATTTTGTCTAAGTTTTCCGTGCATTTTACAAGTTACTCCCTCCGTCCCACTTTGTTTGTCCTCTATTCCATTTTAGGATGTCCCAAAATATTGTCCTGTTTCTAAAAATAAAAGTCATTAATTTACTGATGTTCCTATTATACCCCTATCAATTTACTAATTCAATTTTTTGATAAATTTATTTAAGGATAGTTTTGGAAACTTATAAATTTTTAAAAGGTAGACAAGACAATAAATGATGTTCCCTTAAAAAATTTGACTTTTCAAATAGGACAAATAAAATGGGACGGAGGAAGTACTAATTTGTTCCTCTATAATTGTATACGAAAAAGTCTTAAATGGTATGCGAATTATAAATTCAATCTATATTATTGTATACCATCAGTTTTTGGACTTTCATTTTGGCTCGAAGCATTTGTTTTGCTATGAATTTACAAAGTTCATTTATATTATTGTTTAACCTCTGTTTTGGCCTTCTATTTTGCTTGAAGCATTAGTTTTGGTATCAGATTTACAATCAATTTATATTGTATATTACTGTATGACCTCTGTTTTGGCCTTTTATTTTTGCTTGAAGCATTTCTTTTGAATGTGAATTACAAGGTAAACCCATGCTGCAAACCACGAAATTGATCCTAATACCTGTCTAAATTGGCCAGCCCCTTAACCTTCAATGCTATGCATATTCGTTTGCACTGTATTCTACCTAGTATGTTACCGTAATAGGTTATATGGTACTTGATTGGCTTTGGCCTTATTTAAATAGTTGTTTGAGTTACAAATGGTTAACATGAAATGAAAGTTTTATGAACATGCATGTGCAAACCCGTCAAAGACTTATCACATTGCGTGATACCCCAAATTATGCGAATTTGAAACAAGAATTTTGTAACCCAGCTGATATCGCCTGATATTTTTAACAAAATTAATGCATGCACGGAATCCCATGTTATAAATCGATTTGGCAGGGCAGTTCAAGTATCCACTACAAAACATACAACAAAACTAGAGCCTTAGACGTCTAAGTACTTCACAAGCAGAATGGTAAGAACTATCATCTTTATTTTCCATTCTCTTCTCCTCATACTGGTTCTTTCCATTATATTCCGGAAAGTGTGGGAAATCTATCAATGCTTGCTTATTTGGATCTTGGTGAGAATTATTGGGAAGGTGTCTTAACCGAAGCCCATTTTAAGAATCTTACACGTTTAACATCTTTAGACTTGTCTGTACTTTCCACAACACTATCATTGGTTTTAGATGTGAAACATGATTGGGTTCCTCCTTTTGACCTAAGATTTGTTCAGTTAGATAACATGTTGATAGGCCCAACTTTCCTCCATAGCTTCAAACTCAAACTGAACTTGATACTCTTAGTCTTTATAATGCTGGCATTTCTGACACCATTCCGCAAGAGTTTTGGACTTCCACATTTTCAAGGATCACTGATTTGACTCTTTCGCATAATAACTTCCAATCTTTATTCTATTGCATCATACTTGGATCTGAGTTTCAACAATTTCAATGGTCAAGTCCCACTTTTTCCTAGTGAAAAGATGGAAATTATATTCCTTCATACAAATAATTTTTCTGGAACTATGCCTAAAAACATAGATGAAATGCTTCCCAATTTACGACTCTTGGAACTCGCTTCAAATTTTATAACTGGTAGGATCCCCCCTTCCATTGGAATGCTAAAAAACTTGGAAATTCTTATTTTGAGAAGCAACAGCCTATTTGGGGAACTCCCTCCTCATTGGGAGGATTTGTGGTCGTTAAATTTATTGGATGGTACAAACAACAATATATCTGGTAAACTTCCAAGTTCAATGCAATTTTTGAGTTCATTACAGTGGTTATCATTGGGAAAAAAATAATTTTGAAGAACAATTCCCTTTAATCTGGAGGAATTGCACAAAATTGGCAAACCTTGATCTTGGAGGATACAAATTCTATGGAAACCTACCAACATGGATAGGAGGGAGCGTATCATCATTATTGAGGTTAAGCCTAAGATCCAACTTGTTTGTTGGGGACATTCCTCAACAATTGTGTCTTCTTTCAAATCTTCAAATTCTGGACCTCGCACAAAATGATTTGTCTGGAGCAATCCCATCATGTTTAGGGAATATGAGCAAAACTGATCAAATCACTCTTTCAAATGTTTATGAGCAGATGGTGGTATTTACTAAAGGAAGAGAATATGTGTATGAAACTACTATTTATCTTGTCCATTCCTTAGACCTATCAGGAAATAATCTGTCAGGAGAAATACCTGATAATATAACAAGCCTCTTAAAATTGGGCATCGTGAATCTCTCTATGAATCACTTGACAGTAAAAATTCCTGAGAGCATTGGAAACTTAAGAAGTATGGAATCACTTGATCTCTCAAGAAACCAACTTTTTGGTCCCATTCCTCAAAGCTTGTCATCCTTGACATTCTTGAGTTACTTGAATTTGTCATTTAACAACTTGTCTAGAGAAATTCCATCTGAGAATCAACTTCAAACCATCAATGACCCGTCCATCTACGAAGGTAATTCTTTACTCTCTGGACCTTTTCTTTCAACAAGGTGCCCTGGGGAAGATGCTGATCCTGAAGCAAAACCCAATGGAGGTGGTAATATAGGAGCAGATAAGAATGATGAAGACAGACCTGAGTCACTATCGTTCTACATTAGCATTATAGCTGGCTTTATTTTTGGGTTTTGTGGAGTTTGCGGAGCACAGTTGTTAAAACATCATAGAGGCAAGCTTACTTTCAAATCTTTAATCATTTGAAAGACAAGATTTTTGTTTTCATTAAGGTCAAAATTGCTCGCTTGTTAGGCAAGAACAGACTCCTTTGTGTATTTTTTATGTTTCACAAAGGTTTTATTAAAAAAAAAAAAAAAAAATATCAGTTGTTAGAGTTTTTTCTATTGTGTATCCAAAAATAAATAATAAAAATAAAAACTGTATTATGTGATACATTTTGTCTTTTGCTCCTTGCCATTTCCTAATAACCATTTGTCACAAAGATGGTGAGTAAATGTCATCACAAGGCCACCATCTATCATTTTAGGGTGCTGCGGTGGTTACAAGTTGCTTGTTTCTTGTTTTCACTTCAAAGTGGTGAATCAAAGTTCTTATTTCATTTCTATATAAAAGTACTGAAAATTTTGTGATCTTTCATACATACCAAACATCAAAAAATGTTTTTCAAAGCACTTTCAAAATCACAACCAAAAATTAGAAAACAAATAGTTTCCCTAAAATCGTTTTCAAACATTTTCTGTCAAAATGTTTTATGCTAAATAATCGGAGCATTGAAAACAAATATGATTCTTTTGGAAGCAAAGAAACTCAACACCCCAGCCACTCCGGGGGGGAAAAAAAGAGAGTTTAGAGATTACAATACTTGTGTTTTAACACCATACTGCAGCTCCTCATTAATTTAGCTTTCTTTTTCTTTTTCTTTTTCTTTTGTTGGATGAGAAAATAGAATCAATGTAGCTTCTTTTAAAGAACCTGTAAACTGCAAATGTTCTGATTTCCTTCCTGCACACTACGAATACTCATATACAATACACATTTACACATCACACCAATTATCCATCAAAGTAACAGAGTTTATCCTTATACTCTACCAACCACCACATTGCAGGCAATAACATTATAAAAAGCTACCAAATCCTAGCAAAAATAATTGTTGGGTCAAGCTATCAAAGTTTTTTTTTTTTTTGAAGAAATCAAAGGTTATTTAATTCTAGCAATAATCGAATTTCCTCTGAAATAATGTCCATTCAAATCAATATGGCATTTGTTGCATTTTAAGAGACTTGTCCATTTAGTAAGTAATAGAGATTAGAGAGCGTTAATTCAGAGAGAATAAATTAGCCGAAACAATTTGTCTGAAGTAAAAGTGGCTAGCACAGCTCCACCTATTTCTAAACTCTGCTATGTAGATAATGTCATTTTTCGTAAGGTGAAGACGTCAGAGCTGGTTACCCTCAAAAGGTGCTTGGAAAAATATTGTTCATGGTCGGGTCAAATGATCAGTGTGGAAAAAGCAGGTGTCTTCCCTTCTAAAGGTGTTAGCAATCAATTTCTTAACTAGATTGAACACAACTGGGGCTTCAAGTATGTGAAAGACATGCTGGAGAGCAAGCTTAGCGGCTGGAAGAGCAAATCTGTAGCTCAATCAATTCTGACTTACACCATGGCTGGATTGCAACTCCCAAAAAGAATTTGTGATCAACTTGATGCAGTGGTCCGTAGGTTTTGGTGGAACCCCAAAACGAAGTCAAGTTCATTTTGGACTCCTATTGCTTGGTCTTTGCTATGAAGGCCCAAAAAGGAAGGAGGTTTGGGTTTTAGGAAATTTTGGGATTTCAACCAAGCACTCATATCCAAACTTGCCTGGTGGATTTAGTCTGGGAAGAATTGCCTCTGTGTTAATGTTTTGAGAGCCAAATATAAGGTTCGTCAGAATTGGCTAAGGCACCATTCAACCAGCAAATCATCTCCTATTTGGAGAAGTCTAGTGTAAGTGTCTTATCTCAGAGGCAACTTGTATTTCAATTGGTAATGGTAACTCAATCAGGATATGGGAGGATCTGTGGATTCCGGATAACCCAAATTTTATTCCCATTTAGGGGTTAATCTTATTAAATTTTACTGGTCTCTCAACTTCTTAACTCTGATCATTTTGGCAGGGACATTCAACAGCTGAGACTGGTTTGAAAATGCTACCATTGAGCTTATTTGGCACATCCCAATCTCCCCAAATTGTCTAGAGGACAGATGGATTTGGACCCACTCAATTTCCGCGAATTTAATGTTAAATCAGCATATTCAACTATTCAACACCCTTTGATTCTCTGTGGGGGTAGAATTTGGAAGTCTTAAGTTGCTTGAACGGCATAAAATGCTGGTTTGGAGAACTACAACTGGTTGTATGCCTGCCAAAGATAATTTGAATAGATTCTTTGAAGTTGCTGATTTCTCTGGTGCTTCAGTTGCTTCAACCCAAGTTTGGTTTCCCCCAATAAGGTCATATGTTAAAATAAACATTTATGCAGCAATTGGCCTGAGGTTCTCAGCCATACCTATGTTGGCTAGAGATTAGGGAGGGGAGTTGGTATTTTGCTTGCTCACAAAAGGTAAACACCAACCTCCCCCTCTAGGTCGAGGCCGAAGGAATTAAATACGCGTTGTCTTTGGCAACTAACCTGGAGACCGATACAATTATTTTGGGCTGTGCTAGTCCATTGGGTTTTATTTTAGTTTTATATGAGTTTAGTTAATTAGTTTGGGCTTAGTAATAAAGCCCAAAGAGTCCAAGTCCAAGTCTTATTATGAGTTTAAAATACAGTCCTATTTCCACTAGGAATAGGTCTTCTATTTAAAAGATTGTTAAAATAAAGTCTTTTATTTAAAGGATTGTAATACTTTCTATTAAAGAATAATATAATTTCAGATTTTAGAGTTATGAAGCTTTCGTGAGGTCCGTCATTTGTGTGATGCAACCTTCTCTAAGGTAAAATGTCAAAACCAAATTCTAGGAGTGATGCTATGTTACTGTTCATAAGTTATTGTCCACATCCTTAGAACATCAACCCAAATCTTGGTTTTTCACCCTTTGTTTAATCCTTAAAATTTGAACCCTCTATTATTTCTTTTCCCCATTGAAAACCCTATATTATCCTTATTATTTTCTAGCCTACTACCCCCCAAAACCTAATCCTAATAATTCATCAAAGCCCCAGCCACCCAAATTTAACTCTGATTTGTCAAATATGATTTTGTTTTGTTCCCCCCTTGTCCTACGTCATGAACTTTTGCACTTTAAGATGGTTGGTGAATGGTGATGAACCTCTGTACTTCGCATGTGTTAAAATTTTTAGCCAAGCTGGTGCACAATTCCTTGGTTAAATGAACATGTGAAAATTGCCTTTATTGAAGCAGGTGAACATATTATGAACACAGGGGCGGAGCCACATAGTGGCTTGGGGGGGCTGTGGCCCCTACAAAAAAAAAAAAAAAATTCCCATTAGACTATGAAGAAAAAATAATTAGGCCCCCCCTACCAATTTCTCACCCATTCTCCTAGGCCTCAATAAAAAATTAGGAACATCCTCAAATTAAAAAAAAAAAAAAAAATTTATCTGTTCTACTTTCAAGCAAAAAAAAAAAAAAAAAGCCCAAAAAAAAAAAAAAAAAAAAAAAAAAAAAATTTACAGAGAAGCCCATGGTAAGCCCAGTAGCTCGCTCACGGCAAGCCCACGCATTCTCAACCAAAAAAAAAAAAAAATTACAGAGAATCAGAAAATCCAACCATCATGTTGCTGGCAGAGAAATCAAATCGGTGGCAGAGAAAGCATACCCCAATGCCCAATACTGCCTATACAGAGCAAACCAAACTCAACAGCAAACCAAACACAGAGAACACAGAGAGAAACACATAGAACACAGAGAGACAGAGGTTTTTATCTAAAAAAAAAAAATCCCCAATACACAAATAAAAACCAAACCCCAGCAAACCCACGGTCACATCGCCGCGACGCCGCAGCTCGCTCGTCGTTGTCGTCGTCGCCGTCGTCGCTCGCTCCTCATCACAGATCGGAGATGAGCCTCTGCTCTGGTGCTCCCTCCGGCCCTCCCTTAAGGTATTTCTCTCTTTTTCTCTCTCTCTTTATCTCACTGTCACTAAAATGAAAAATGAAACGAAATTTTTGTAGATCGTAGATGCCAGACGGTAGATCAGTCATCACTCATCGGAGATCTGCCGTTGACTCGTTGCTTCCTTCGCTCCAACTCCGGCAGTCCGGCCCTCCCTCAAGGTTTTTCTCTCTGACTCTCTCTCTCTCTCTCTCTCTCTCTTTCTCTCACACTGAATGACCGAATGGATAAATGGAAATGAAATCTGCCTGAGTCTTTTTATTCTTTTAACTTTAATAGCATCTCACTCTTTCATTGGTTGATTTTTACTTTTTTTTTTTTTTTTTTCCTGTTTGTCTTTATAAATTTGTCTTTATCTTATCCGGTTATTCCTTTTTATTGGTCAATGGTCAGTGTGTTGGTTTTTAGTGTAAACCAACATTATTAAATAATAATTAATATTTATTCAAAAGCTAATAATTAAATTATTAGCTATCATTTATTGCAATTTTTTAGGAATTGTTTAATTGTTTATTGCTATATTTTAGGAATTGTAACAAAGGATATGTGTTTCACTCTTTTAAGGCTATTTCTTAGGAATTGTTTAATCATTTATTGATATAGTTGACTTCAACTTTATCTCTTTAGTATTTTATAGCCCGTATGTTTCCGCAGTTTATAACTTTCGTGCATTACAAACGGGAATGAAACTCTCATTCCAAAATAATACGTAATTTACTGTACAATTGGAAACAAATCGGCAAACGAGAGTTTTATCAATTGTTACGTATGTACGCGTATTTTACATGTAACATACGCATAATTACCAACTAGGATTAAAACATTATAATTAATGACAAATAAATTAAAGCAATATAGTTTATTGTTATGCTAAACAACAATAATTAAAGCTATATAATTAAATTAACCAATACATTATAAAAGACAAATTAATTAAATTATTTTTGTTTTTTTTAGGGGTTATTATTAATTAAAGTTGTATTAAAAATGGGTTGACTGTTTAAATTATAGTGAAAATTTTGTTTTTTCCTTGAGTATGAATAACATTCATATAACTAAGCAAAAATTTCTAATTAAAATTTTATTTTTTAAAATTCTTTTCAGGTTAATTGAGTCATATTCTTAAAGCTAAAAGAATTATGAGCAAATGAAAAACAATTGATGCATTCTTTAAGAAAAAAGATGTTAGCAATTCAGAAATTAGGACACCTGTGGCTGTAGAAACAAGTGCTAATACTTCGATGCCTGATGAACACCCCTCCAAATGTCCAAAACTTCAATCTGAAGAGATAAATCGTGATCCAGGAACATGTAAACAAATATGTGAATTTCCTATCAACAAACAAGATGAAATCCGACGAGCTTATCTCATAATAGGTCCATACCAACCTAAAGATATAGTCTATCCATACAATGATGATACTCATTGTCATCGATTTCAACCTTCATGGTTTGTTTCACATAAGGATTGGTTGGAATACTCACCTTCAATGGATGCATTATATTGTCTACCTTGCTATCTTTTTAAGAAACCAATAGGTCATCCCGGATCAGATGTATTCATTTCAATAGGTTTTAATAATTGGAAAAAGGTGAAAGAAGGAATTAATTGTCCTTTAATTCGTCATGAAGGGAAAGAACCAAACTCTCCACATAAAATTGTTGTGAAATGTTGTGAGGATTTACAGAATTATTCATGACATATTGACAAGCTAATTGAGAAACAAACGTCAAAAGAATTAGAGAATAATCGGTTGCGACTCAAAACCTCAATAGAGTGTGCTCGATGGCTAGCATTCCAAGCTTGTGCTTTTAGAGGTCATGATGAAAGCCTTGATTCAAAAAATAGAGGCAATTTTATTGAATTGATAAAACTCACATCAACTTTCAATGACAAAGTAGCTAGTGTTGTCTTGGAAAATGCTCTTGGAAATGCCAAATATACATCACCCACAATTCAAAAGGAGATTTTTCATATTCTTGCTAATAATGTGCGAAATGCTATTCGTGAAGAAATTGGAGATGCAAAATTCTGCATTCTTGTTGATGAAGCTTGGGATGAGTGGAAGAGAGAGCAAATGGCCATCATTTTGAGATTTGTTGATAAAGAAGGTTTTATTAAAGAGTGTTTTTTTTCATGTTGTGCATGTTAGAGACACTATTGCATTGACTTTAAAGAATGAGATATGTGCTGTCCTTTCTTGTTATAACCTCCACATTGAAAATATTCGAGGTCAAGGATATGATGGGGCTAGTAACATGCATGGTGAATGGAATGGATTACAAGCTCTTTTTCTTAAAGATTGCCCATATGCTTATTATGTACATTGTATGGCTCATAGGTTGCAATTAGCTCTAGTTATAGCATCTAGAGAAGTAAAAGATGTTCATCAATTCTTTGATCATTTGGTTAATATTATCAATATTGTTGTTGGTTCTAGTAAGCGTAATGATGAATTGCAACATGCTCAAGCAGAACAAGTTGAGAATATGATTGCTTCTAATGAAATTAAGACTGGAAGAGGTGCAAACCAGATTGGTACTTTGCAACGAGCTGGAGATACTAGGTGGGGATCTCATTTTCAATCTATTTGTAGTTTGATTAAAATGTTTGATGCTATTTGCAAAGTCATCAACACTATTTCTGAGGAAGGGGCTAATTATAAACAACACGGTGATGTCGAGGGAGCTTATCAGGTATTAACATCATTTGAATTTATTTTAATCTTGCATTTGATGAAAGAGGTAATGGGAATTACTAATGTTCTTTGTCAAGCTTTGCAACAACAATCTCAAGACCTTTTAAATGCCATGCATATAGTTTCAACTACAAAATCACTTATTCAAAAGTTGAGAGATGATGGATGGGAGCCTTTACTTGCTAGTGTTATATCATTTTGTGAGCAACATGAAATTGATATTCCTGATATGAATGCTCGTTACACTAAAGGTCGAGGTAGATATCGTCGTCAAGATGACAATTTAACAATGGAACATCATTTTAGAATTGGCATATTTACAGTTGCAATAGACTTTCAATTGCAAGAATTGAAAAGTAGATTTTGTGCGCTAACAACAGAATTTGTCATTCTTAGTTCAGCTTTAAATCCCAACGATGCTTTTAGATTATCCAAAATTGTTGATATATGCAATTTGGTTAAGAAATATTATCCTCAAGATTTCACTGAACATGAACAAGAACTTTTGGAGTCTCAATTGCGACATTATGAGCTTGATGTGATAAAACATCCAGATTTTCAGAATATGAGTACAATTTCCGAGCTATGTAGGGGACTAAAAATTTCAGGAAAGTCTAAAATATATTTTTTGATTGACAGACTTATTCGTCTTGTGTTGACCCTTCCAGTTTCTACAACAACTACAGAACGAGCTTTCTCAGCTATGAAGTTGTTAAAAACAAGACTTCGCAATAGAATGGAGGATGAGCTTTTGGCAGATAATATGATAGTTTATATAGAGAAGGAAATTGCAGGGAAATTCACTATAGAGATGATAATGGATGAATTTTATTCCATGAAAAATCGTCGTCAGGCATGATTTGATTCGGTTGATGACCCGATCTGACCCGAATAATGAGAGATTTACTGAGGCTTAGTCCATGGAGTGGAGGCTTGGGCCGACAAAAAATTTTTGGCCCGTTTTGTAACCCATTGTGAATCCTGTGCGCAGGATATAAAAGCCGTTTTTTTGGTGATTAGGGTTTTGTCTTGTTGTTGTTTTTGAGAAAGAAAAACACTGTAGCCGCACATTGTAATTTTCTTTGATAATAGTGAAATCCCTGCAACTCTGTGGACGTAGACAAATTGCTGAACCACGTAAATACTGTCTTGTGCGTGTGATTGTTTTACTTTTGGCGTTTTGTTTTTTTTGTTTCTCACAGGTTTGAAATTTCGGTTGAATTCCCAACATGTTCAAGTATATAATAATATATGAAAGTTGATAATTTTGTATCCAATAGACTTAAGAATTATATTTGGTATATCTCTGTTACAACCCGGCCCCCCCAAGTATGTATTCCTGGCTACGCCCCCTGTATGAACATGTATATATGGCACATTACTTTTTTGACATTTTCTATTTGAATTTGTGTAAATGTTTACAACCCTTGCCTCTTTCTCTGTTCATATTCTTGTGCTTTCTATATTGTTGCAAATGTTACACGTTTGGCAAAGGAATTACTATTAGTGCTTCTGTTGAGAAAGTTTCAAAGATAAGGTGTTATGTGAAAATAGGATCAATGGTGGTAAATGATAATAGTATCTGATAGAGAAATCTCTATTAAAGAAAGAGCTACTAGCGAAGTTGAAAGTATATCCTATGAGAGTTTTAAATCACGGCAGCAAACATGCAATTTCCACATAAAGAAAATGCATTTTTACAAACAGTTAATCCAAATGAATACTTAGTTCAGTCAAGTGATATAAGCAACTCATGGTACTAAAATAAGGACAAATTAATAATTTATAGTCAAACTGCTATAACTCTTATTAAAAAAATTTACATAATTACATATTTTGAAAATGTAATAATTGGATTGCATGTTATTTATATCTTAATATGCATGTTAAATTTTATACTAATAGGATGTTATTTATTATTCAACATAATATGCATGTTCACCCTTAAAAAAATAAAAAAATAAAAAATAAAAAACATAATATGCATGTGAAAATGGGATGTTGATGTGGCATTTTTATTATTATTTTATTAGCCACATTAATATTTATTGTGCAAACAATGTATCTATTTGCCACGTAGGATATTTCTGTTAAGTAAGTAACGGTGGGGACTAAAATGGAATTCTTTTTTCATTCAAGGACTAAAAACGATAAAATAAAAAAATAAGGTCCAAAATGGGAATAATGTCAAAATGTAATGACAAAAATAGTATTTCTGCCATATTTAAATTCATCTTCTTTCGCTTCTCCTTTTTATTACTTCTGTACTTCCCCTTTTCTTCTTTCTTCACACTATCATCATCTTGTTTTTCTAAGAAAGATGAGTTCTTCACTTGTTTTGAGTTCTTCACTTTGTCTTCCTTTGATTTCTCCTCATCGGTCTCCAATTTGTAGTGGAATCAAATTGGGCTGGGCCTATCCTCGCATTGCCCTCCGATGCAACTCGTTTTCTTCATCTGGTAACTAATTTCTTTGTTCTCTATCTATATTTTTTCATTTTTAAAAAAATTCTTTGTTCTGTGTGATGATTTATTGATTTAAATATACCTTAATGAATTTAGACCTTTGATTTTTATTTGAATTTTTTTTTAAATGAAAAAATAGAGATAGAGAACAAAGAAATTGGTTGTCAGACGAAGAAAACGAGCTGCATCAAAGGGCAATGCAAGGACAGGCCCAACCCAATTTGATTCCACCACAAACTGGAGACCGATGAGGAGAAATCAAAGGAAGACAAAGTGAAGAACTCAGAACAAGTGAAGAACTCATCTTTCTCAGAAAAACAAAATGGTGATAGTGTGAAGGAAGAAGAAAAGGGAAAGTACAGAAGTGATAAAAAGGAGAAGCGAAAGAAGATGAATTTAAATATGAAAGAAATACTATTTTTGTACTTACATTTTGACATTATTTCCGATTTGATTCCTATTTTTTTATTTTATTGTTTTTAGTCCCTGAATAAAAAAGCGTCTTATTTTGGTCTCATCGTTACTCACTTAACATAAATATTTACGTGACAAACAGATACACTGTTCATATAATAAATACTAACGTGTCTAATAAAATAATAATAAAAATGTCACATCAATATCCCATTTTAAAAACATAAATTAATTTATCAATTTTAACAAAATAATAAAAGAATTAAAATCCAAAATACATGAATTTAGATCCACATTCATCTTCAACAAGAACACTAAAGAACACAAACCTAAATTTAAACACAAGAACACATGCCCAGATTTTTTAGCATTTTCTTACCCTTTCTTGTCAACCAAATATAAAAACACAAACACAAACTGATTTTCAGAAAGAACACAAACACAAAAACAAACCCGGCAACAGATCTTTCCTGTCAACCAAACACAAACCTAAACATCAACAAGAATACAAACACAAACCCAGCAATTCATCTTTAGCAAACCCAGAAAACCCAAATGCAAACACAGCAACCAAACACAAGCCCAAATCTGATCCCACCCACCCATCCTACCTTGCGAGAGCTTTCAATCTCTGATCACTGGCTGAAGAAGAAGAAAAGCACTTTCTGTTGTTGGAGATTCAAAACCGTGGGCTTCAAGTGACATAACCTGTTGGCGCATTTTTTATTTTTTAACTTTTTCCTTATACGTTGTGGAATATACAAATTTCGGTTCCGCTTTTTTCTTTTTATAAATAGCTAATTTTAGTTTTATGTGCACTAAATTCTGAACAGCCTTTGAGTTTATTAGCAAGCATAGCATCAAGCAAAATCTCCTCACACCGAATCCTGGCACCTTCAAAGGGATGACGCTGCAAGAGAGAAGCCAGGGCTAGATATTATATATATCACCATTCCTACAATAGGGTTATTGATTCTGTCGTGGTGTGACAAAGGGAATCAAAGCAATCAGTTAGCCCAAAAACAAAGAGGACGAAAAAAACGAAGCATTTGCTAAAAGTTAGTTCTGGGCTCTGTTCACAACCACCAATAACAACCCACAATTAAACTGATCTCCAGTACCCACCAGAAAAACAAACAAAAAAAATCTATCAATCATCAAATCTCAAAACCCAAAAATTCCAAAACCAAACTAGAAAATTCAATCTACCGCCAAACTGATTCTCTTAACCAGCAACAACCTTCTTCTCCCATGTGTTGGTGATGATTATTCTGGTGTTCAAGTTGATTTTTGTTATTTCAATTTCAAATGGGTCAGAGAAGCATTGCACAAAGCGAAGAATTGCCGTGTGTTGTTAATCAGTGCTGTGTGAAACTGTGAGAGCATGGGGACAATGTCATTGTCCTGACGTGGTTACTGGCTTAATTGTAAAAAAGTTGCAAGCCAAAAAAACATAATTAAAAATAAAGAAAAGAACCGAAAAAACCCAAGTAGAAAGTGTGGAATTTTGCAAGATGCGTGTTTCCTAGGTTCACGTACTAGATAGAGATAAAGACAGATGTCTATTCTGTTTTGCTTTTGGCATTGGCTTTGGCAGGTAGCCATACTTGTACGCACATACAATGTGCATGAGTTTTTGGACCGTAGTTAATCATTCTCAGCGGTCATTATTTACTCATTTTTAACCCATAGTTATTTTGTCATATTGCTTAGGTGAATAATAATTGGTTCAGAACCAATCAAATAAGTTAAAATAAGGGTAAAATCTTATGTTTTTCACCAAATGGATGAATTTTAATTTTCATTATATAATATAATGTTATATTTATTGCATTATAACAACTAAGAATTCTTTCTTAGTACTTTAAATACTTAACCTTCTTCTTCCATGTGTTGGTGTAGTTCAGGTTTCTAGTGGATGATACACCAATTAGAGTGCATCCAAACATGGAAAACAAAGGATTCCCATTCCCTAAGGACCAGGCCATGGGTGTGTACAACTCAATTTGGAACGCAGATGACTGGGCCACACAAGGGGGTAGGGTCAAGACGGACTGGTCCCATGCTCCCTTCATTCATTGCCACCTACACGGGTTTTGAAATTGATGCTTGTGAGGTCCCAGTGTCGGTGGCTACAAACGAAAGTGCCAAGAATTGTAGCAGCAGTGGGGTAAAGTGGTATTGGTGTGATGAGCCCACATTGGCCGAGCTTAATTAATGTGCACCAGAGCCACCAGCTGAAGTGGGTTAGGGCCAAACACATTGTCTATGACTATTGCACTGACACGGCTAGGTTTCTAGTCGTTCCTCTAGAATGTGTGCACCATCGCCATTAAGTCTATATTTGACCCGTGAATCATTGGAAACATTGTAAAAAAAAATGGATGGGTTGTTGAGGTATCAAATCAAAGGTTAAAAGTATATTTATTGGGTATAGGTACGTTGTAAAAATGGATGGAATAAGATGGGTGGGTGATTATATGTAATCAAATGTCATAAAGCATGTGCTTCATGTTTGTTACAGAATTTTGTTCTTGAATTTTCTGGTTGTATGGTTGTACGATACTTCAAAGTTTTAATGTGATTTTAAATTTTCTGTTGTATCATTTGACCTAACCTAATAATTTGCTGCTACTAGTATTGTTGGGTTACCAAGCCAAATTTTTTTTGACCCTTGTACAATAATCTTATGGTACCGTACATAGTAGGGTGGTAGCATAATATATATATATATATATATATATGGTATTCTTTTTTATTATTTTTTTTTTTGGGATCCTTTTTCACTTAACCGGTGCTTGTTAGCAAATCCCATATATACTCAGGGAGTTGGCCCAACAATCAGGGGACCCAGGGGGATGAGGACGAAAATCATCATTATGGAATGTAAACAGTGATGGAAAAATGAAAAAAAAAAGTCGTGCATCCCAAAGCAATGAAGATAATGAAGTTTATAGGTAGAGAGTGGTCCTAAAAGCTTTTATTGGGGGAGGACTAGAGGACCGCTTTTGTGAGGTAATTTCTCAGTATAAATTGTCCCAACAATGCAATTTTCTGTCTCCCCACGTTACGCGTGTACTGCCTTTGTTTATATTATTGCCTGAGCTCTCAAGGCTTTGGAATCATTTGAGTATGACATTTGATAATCAATACTTTCTGAGTTTGGTTCTACTATGCTTTTTAAAAAAATGGGTTTAAAAAAGTGCAGCATGGAATTAAGTTTTTTTATAAAAGATGTGTATTTGGTAAAAGTTGTTAAAAAGTATTTTTTGAAAAAATTGAGTGTTTAACTAACACTTAAAATGATAGTTTGAAAAGTAAATTATAAAAAATGACAATATCTATATAAAGAGAATTCTTTATTTTAATTATCTCTCTTAATGTAAGTTATAGACACAATATTTTCACAAAATTTTTACAATAAAATCTATATGACAAGTTGTTAATAGTAGGTAAAAAAATTGTCACTAGTAGGTCTAGATTAGAACTAATAACAACTTACTATGTAAACTTTATTATGAAAATATTATGTCAATAGTATTTTTTTTCCTAAAGAAAAATAGTAATATTTTAAAAAGTTTAGAGATATAAGACAATGTCACAATATTTTCACATTACTAATTTAAAATTAATCTTTATAAAATAAAATTTTATTAACAATTATCTTTTAAATGAGTTGTTTTAGGATTATACATGTACCCACAAATTTTTCTCCACTACATGCTCTATAATATCACAGTTGTAAAAAAAAAGTTGTGAAATAATCTGTGTTCCTACTCTCTGTATTTTCTTCCACTTAACTTTACCCAAACCCAAAAACCATTTTTTTTTTCACTCGTTCACTTGGTCCTCATCTTCTTACCTTCCTTTTCTTTTACTTTCCTCCACACAAAGCCCCACACACACACAAGTCTGAGCTCTCTCTCTACTCCATATGTTCCATTTATCAAAAACTCTACCCAATTCAAAAGGTTTTTTTCAGATTTGATATGTAAGATGTAAATAAATAAAAAAAAAAAATAGAGAAGAAAAGAGGAAGAAGCAGCACAGAAAAAGAAGAAGAAGAAGAAGAAGAGATGCCGCAGCACAGCAGCATAGAGAAGCAGAGAAAAAAAAAAAACTATAGTCAATTTAGGAAAAAGAGAAACCCACCCATGATAATATTTTTGTTTTGAGAAAATGCGTTAGTGTGTTTTGCAACTGCAACTCAAAGTTGCAGTGCCAAAACGTGAAAATCCTTTGAGCTGAAAAATTTTGGACTAAAAATTTTACCAAACATACGTTTTGAGTTTTGGACTAAAAAACGCGCGTTTCGCCCCCTTAAAAGTCGACCCAAACGGGCATTTATCTCTATCTTGGTCTCATATCTCTTAAGGTAAACAGATTAATGTTGACTGGACGTGACCTGCTCCACGTAAATCTACTATGCGATTTCCAAAAGCCTAAAGTCTATTATTTTACTACGATTTAATGCTTCGAGAATGCTAGAACATGCAACTGATGTTCCACCTATCATAAACAAATTCCAATAAAAAAAAAAAAAAAAAAACAAATTCCAACAGACCATGTTGAATATTGAAAAAAGCTTGGTCTTTCACGTCCTCCAAAGGATACTTTTTTGAATGTAGAATGCTTTGAAAGGTCAGTCAACTTTCTATAGGTCTCAGATTTGGAAAATAACTAGATCATGACTCTAATAGTAAATAGAGCAAGGTCCAATTCAGATCCATAAAATCTGTCTCATGACTCATGAGTCAACAACACGAAGGTGTACTTTTTGTTGGTATGAATGCTAAATTTAACCACTTTTCATACGTAAATTAGTATACTAGAAAATAACATATTGTATGTGGGTTTCAGTTAGTTTAATTTGTAAAATTTTCACTTATATCAAAAATTTATTGGTATTTTGATTTAATAATAAAAAAGTTATCTATTGCCAAAAATAGATGCCATAAGTTGAAACCCTTTAGAAAAAATAATCATATTACCAAATCTAAAAATTAAAAATAAAAATAAAAAAAGAAATTGCCATGCCAGTCTTCATGCCCAAAAGTCATTCTCAATAGAAAGTCACTCAAATTCAGAGTTCAATTAGGCCAAACCCAACCGGTCACTTTGTCAATTTCTTAACCACACCAATAATCTTGAACATTGGTGTCTCTTGGAATTTTTTTTAGGGGTTGTTAAAAAAATTAAATTAAATAATTAAAAAAAAACTTAAATATATCGAGTTATTGACAAAAAAAAAATAAAAATAAAAATAAAAACAAACAAACACGCTAATACATGAAGCTTTACAATTTCCTTTTATGAGTTTTTATATTTTGAAATAGTTATTTGATAGTTCGTTATTTGTTATCATTATTTATTGTTAATATGAGTAGGTTGTGACTATTTTGTTTTGTTATTTTTGTATAATATTTAAATTTTTATGCAGTTGTCATTAACTATTTATCATTGTTTTTATAAAATGTTTTCAACTGAATGACAAAACTCAACTCATTGACACTATATTAATTATTGACCCACACAACTATACTTATATATAAATTAATAATACACTAACTTTACTCTTTTTTCTTTTCTTGAATTACTAACTTTATAATAAAAATTTATTATAACATGATAACAATACACACACATGTAACAAATCCTCTATATTTCATAATTATTAAATTATGTAAAGTTATATTATATTTATGCTATACATGCACACATTCATGCACATCACAACTCACACAAATAATAATAATAACAACACACAATTAGTAATTAGACACATACTCATACACATATAATATAAATTTATAATAAAGAGAGAGGCACTCACAACTAACATACATTCACTATTTACTCTTATAGTCAAAGATACCAAGATAATCAAATAAATAAGGGAGATGAGATCTGAGAATAAGATCAGAGATTAGATCAAAGAGAGAAAACGAGAGTGATCTATGATCTGTGTTGTTGTTTAGTTTTGAAATAAGTTGATATGCATTGTTTGTTTGGTTTTGGACTGGGTTGACATGTGAATGTGATCAATGGTGTTTCCTTTCAAATGACAACTACCTCCTCTTGCGAGGGCATTGCAAAATACTTTTTAAGTATAAATTAGACTAATAAAAAATATAATTTTTATTTTTTAGGGAAGTTCAAATAAGAAGATAATGTACAGCTGCCTTAATCTTGTAACTACACTAAATTATAAACAAAATTGGCCTTCCATGTCTCAGCTCTTTGTTTTTTTTTTCCTAAATTTTTTTTTTTTCCATCTCTTTTAGAAAATCCAAGTCCAACCATGGTTTTTTTTTTAAAATAAAATGGATAGACCAGATGGTTTGACGGGGTTACACATGGGAACTGAATCCTCGGTCAATCTTTTTGCTCTTTGCCCATTAGCCAAAGCTATCTGGTTCAACAGCCAATGGGTATTGAGAATGGAATGACTGGGTCTTTTGTCTACCGCAGATCTCATTCAATTCTTGTTCTCTCCTCCTTTCAAGGATAATCTCTCTCTAGATCTAAAAGTAGATTTTCTGCTCTTTGGTGCAATCCTCTGTGATAAGGTTTGAAAGTAAAGAACTCAAGTTTGGTTTAAACATCATTCTGAGTTTAGATGAATAGTTCCCAAAATGCTAAGGCAGATTGCAGACCATATAAAATCTCGGAGTTTTGCTGATTTCTCTGGTGCTTCAGTTGCTGCAACCCAAGTTTGGTTCCCCCCAATAAGGTCATATGTTAAAATTGGGAAAAATGTCCATACACCTCCTGAACTTTAAAGTAGTGGCCATTACATCCCCTGAACCTTTATTTTGACCGATTTACTCGTTAAACGTCACACATGTGCCAAATTAATACCTTAGTTAGTCTTATGTTAAATTTTTTAACAGAATATGCATGTGAAACACACGTATCTGAAATCTGAGAAGAGAAACGTTCTAAGTGAGAAGTCAGAACCACTGTGGCATCCCCTTCCTCTCCCTCTGTGTCAGAAGTTTTGTCCCGCCGTCCATGGTCCTGTCACACTGTTCAACTGCATATCCATCTCTTGTTTGATAGCCACCATGTTACTGATATCTGCATTCCAAATATTTTCCAAGATGCATCAATTTTGAGACCCTATTATCCTACAACCAAGTCTGATTTACAAGGCTGGAATGTCTTCACTGATGCTTGACCCTTCGAGTATTGTGTGGATGAATTACTTGGGAGATGTAATCAACAACCAGGACAAAATCCAATAACCCCAATAGCCAAGTCCCCCACAATCTTTACCAACCCAACAAAGAAAACTAACCAAAACCCACCAATCAAATTCCAAATCCCAACAACACACACCAAATTCATCAATATATATATATATATATATATATATATGTATATATTGTAAAAAGAGTTACATATAAATTCCTTTAATCAAAAACTAAATTGAAAAAAAAAAATTGTTTTATTTAAGGTTCTTGGAGATCAAAATCTGGGAGCTTCAGAGGCGTAATTCCCCTTGTCCAAATCCATTATAACCTTCGAAAAATTGAAACTAACTGGTTTTAGAAATTTGAAACTTTTTTTTTTTTTTTGGGGTGTGTGGTGAGGATCCATATATGCGGTTGAACAGCACGACGATACCACAGACAGCAAGATGGACTTCCAGTGACGGAGGGAGGGATGTCGCAGTGGTTTTGACCGATTATCTCTCTCACTCAAAACGTCTCTCTCTTCTTCCACTGAGTTCAGAGTTCAGATTTGGTATTTTAAATATCACGTGTCTCATGTGCATATTCTGTTAGAATTTTAACAGCAAACTAATGGAAGTAGTGATTTTGCACATGTGAAGTTTAAAGAGAAAATTGGCCAAAATAAAAGATCAAGGGGTGTAATGACTACTGCTCTAAAGTTCAAGGGGTGTAAGGACATTTTTCCAATTAAAATTAACATTTATGCAGCAGTTGGCCTGAGCTTCTCGGCCATAGCTATGGTGGCTAGAGATTGAAGAGGGGAGTTGGTATTTTGCTTGCTCACAAAAGGTGAACACCAACCTCCCTCTCTAGGTCGGAGCTGAAGGAATTAAATAAGCCCTATATCTGGAAACAACCTGGAGACTGATATAATTACTATTGAGACTAATGATTTGTCAAGATGCTCTACTTGATTCCAGCGGACCCCCTTGGAGAATAAGATCCATCTTGTATGATATGCAGATTTGTCTACTCACACTCTAGCTAAATGGTCTTTTAATTGTGAAGTTTCTGGTTTCTATAAAGTCTTTATTCATCACACACACACACAAAAACCAACTTGGCAAGGATCTATAACCGATCCCAACATTTTGGGACTAAGAGTTACTGTTTAACTTTGTCCAGGGAAGGCTACTGTAGGATTTCTTTTCTTTTTTTTTTTTTTGGGGGGGGGGGGGGGGGGGGTGGGGGGGGGGTTGGGTTTGGGGGTGTGTGCAGGGCAGTGTGTTTAAAACAATAAACATCCACTTGCATAATCAGGAGAAGAAAGAGCTGGGACTTTCCTAACTACTTATTCGTTTTTGCTTTTACTCCAAACACTACTCAGTTAAAGCAGTCACTTGAATAAAGTTAAAGATGTCATTCAAATCCAAACCAAATTTTACATAGCAGTGATAGAACTAAAGTTTTCTGCATGTGTGTGGCAAAATTCATCCATGCATGCTAATAATTTCTATTAAAAGAAGAGAACAGGTTACATTCATGTCCAGTAACAACTTTCAAAACTGAATCCTAGGAAAAATAGAATCAGAATACAAAAAACACCTATATTAAAAGTACCACAATTCTCCTCTAACCACAATGGGTTACTATTACAGTAAGAAAAATATCATTACCAATATCTGTTATGAAATCAAATGTGACTCTTCCTCCTGATGCCCTTACCACGACGCTTGCTTTTGCCCACCTTGAATTTCCTTTTGGATTTCTTTCCTATTCCACCAACAGGCTTTAAGGAACCCACGCTTTGATTTCCATCAGCCATCTCCATATCTGCAAAATGATGGAAGACAAAATCAAGATCATCAAACTTGAAAGTGTTAACATGCAATGGAAATGATGATGTTCACATTTCAAAGTCACTCTTAGTCAATTAGCAGATAGAGAAAAATCATGAAGCATATATGCAAATTGGTATAATTTTCTGTTCAATATTGTTTCTTATATTACTCAAAACAAATAATTCAACTCAACTGAGTTTTCAAAGCTTTGTTACACTCAGTTGGAGTGCTGTTCTTATGCTTTGCTCTCAAGAAAGTGAATAAGGAGAGAGCTCAAGCTCTCACCAATGGGCCTAAAGACATACTTTTGAATCCAAATATGTTGGGTTTGATAAGATCCCCAATAAGCTAGCTGGTAAGAAATATTAATTTCACCCGTAACAAGTGACTAAATAGCTTTTACAGAATGAACTTAGTACACATTCAGTAGCATGATTCATTTAGAGAGAAGCTATATTCTTTTTTTGCTTTGCTCTCCTGCATGCAAGATATCATCCAACCATTGCTTATGAAACTAAAATGAAGCCTGGAAATAACTAATAACCATAGAGCATGAATAATTATGTTGATGTGTAGGTGGGTGATTAGCTCTTCATCAAAAAGCAAAACAAGCTATACAGAAAATCATCAAATAGCACCTAATTTTGTTTAACTAAAAGCCACCACAAAAGGAATGTCACTAAGCAAAAAGTATACATGTCAATCACAGAATTCGAGAAAATGTCAGTAATTAGAAACATAACTAAATAAGGGAATAGTGAACATGATCACTACCATACAGTATTAAACATGATTCCTCGAATTTAAAATTAGGCATGGCTACAATCAGTAGAGAGTAACTCATGGGACCTAAATATGCATATATAGATCAATTACGACCCATAAAAAAAAATATATATATATATATCAGAAACTAGAAAAACAACAAAGAAAGTTCACAAATTCTGCAAAATCAGCAAATGGGTATTGCTCAAATAGCCTTCAATCAAAATTAGTATGAAGAAATAAAGCAGAGACAGAAAAAGAAAGAGATGGGTAGTCAGAATTTAGTATTAAAACAATAAATTCACAAAAAAAAAAAAAAAAAACAACAGGGTATTGATCAAATAGCTGTAAATCGAAAAGGGTACGAAGTAATCAACCAAAAAAAGAGTTAAACAAATTGAATTCACATAAACATCAACTGGGTATTGATCAAATAGCAGAAAATAAAAAAGGGTACAAAGAAAATCAACCAAAGGAAACAGAAAGAGAAAGAAAGCGCACCCATAGCGTTAACAGAGGAGGTTGTAATATTAGTGGTGACCAAGTCCATAGCTGCGGTGGTGGTGGTGGTGGTGGTGGTGGTGGTGGAGGTAGAAGAGGCCCGTGCTGGAAGCTTAGGGGCAGAGAGAGCGGCTTCTTGAGCAGCAAGCTTAGCAGCGTCTTTGTTATCATAAAAAGGCTCTACCATATCTCTACGAATTGCACGAAGCCTCTTCACCCTCTTTGATCTCATTGACTTAGCCATTTTTTTTTTCTTCTTCTTCTTCACAAACGGCTCTTGCTGTTTTGGTTTTCTTTCTCTTTGTAAAGGCTTTTGGGGAGGCCTTAGGGTTTTGGTAGTTTTTGAAATAGAGTGGAGAAGGGTTCGTTTGGTTGTCTTCGTATTTGGTTTTCTCACCTTGGATTAGGATTTTCCTGCTCCAGTTTAGACCTAACCAAACAGTATATAAATATCCTCTTTGGGTCTTCTTCTTTTGGACTTTTTTATGATTTTTTTTTTTTTTTTTTTTTTTTTTTTTTTTGGAGAAACGACTTTTTTATGATGTGAGGACAAGTGCCAAAATTTTTCCAAATCAATTTTAAGTGATCCAAAATTTTCAAATTATTGGAACCGAATATTTTAGTGCCAATGTGTACATGTTTAGAAAATTTTATGATTTTTATATTTCTATATATAAATACTCCTTATATATTAAGAGTTTGTTCGAAATCTGTTTATTTTGTTGAAATTGAAAATTTTTTGCTGAAAATACTGTAGATAAAGGTAAATGTTAGTTGAAATAATATAGTGAGACCCATAAATAATACTAAAAAGTGCAGTAGGACCTATGAATAGTAGTAAAAATAAGCTAAATAGTAAAATAAATTGACAAAAAATAAGCTAACCAAACAAACACTAAATAGAAGAAATACATAATTTATGCCAACTTATTATCAATTATATATCATTTATAACATGAAAATTTCAACCCAAAAAAAAAAAAAATCATTTCGCATACCTATCATGGAATTTTTCTCAAAAGAAAATGAAAAATCTATTTTTTTTTTTTGAAATAATCCAATTATGATTGAATTGTACATGACTTCTGTCTAATTAGGGAGAAAAATTGATCACAATGCCCAAAATTGTTTTAAAAAATATTACAACTCAACCCAAATTCCATTTTGGGTCGAATATGGTTATCACTAAATGGCCCAAACAGCTTGATAAGAATTGGTATACAAATTTTAAAAACCTGGGGTTGTTGTGTACCAGCATATGCTCAAAGTAGGGGTGTACGTGGTGTAGTGCGGTGCAATTTTGAGTTATTTTTAGCACCACATTTTACTGTGCAGTTTAGTCATAATCATAACTGCATCGCATCTCATTTTGGTGGTCACATGTGCAGTGCAATACGGTGCAGTTTAAAATTTAGACAAAATCATAATCGTACTGCACCTTATTTTTGCAATCACATATGTGGTTTGGTGTATAAGATGCAGTTTGAAGCCGATATATTTTCAAAATTTGGGCTTTTTCTTCTTAGCCCAAAACTTGCTAAGGTTGTTAAACTTTTTTTTTTTTTTGGAAAACTAGGATTATTAAACTATTAATAATATATTTAATATTAAAAAAATATATATTAATATATAGTGAGAGTGTGGTGTAGTGCGGTTTGTGCAATTTTCTTAATATAAAACCGCAAAATGCACTACACCATGTGGTGCGGTGCAGTGTGGTTATGCCATTTTGCGGTTTTTACGGTTTGGTGAACACCCCTTTGCACAAGTATTGTAAATCTGCATTTAAATCTGTGTTTGGAATTAGATCATTTAACTTTTTGCTGATTTTTTTTTTTTTTTTTTTGGGTTAAAAGTAAGTATACATTAACTTTGAAAAATTAAGAAAACTTTGAGATTTTAAAATACTATACATAAAAGCTAAAAACTGGCCAAATAAGCTAGACACAAATAAATACTAATAAATATCAATGGGTACAAAAGAAACTTAAAATATGGAGCAATCGCTTGCAATTCATTACAAGATGATTTAGATATTCAGTCATGTGTTTTATTCACACTAGTCACAGACACGAGCAATGAGAGGAAATTTTTAACGATTTATTATTTTGTTAATTGAAAAATAAAAATAGTAGATGAGAATTATAAGTATTGGTCTCAAGACCCTTTTTAAAATGATGTGATTATTTTCTAACAAAGTATTGTTTATGTAATATATTAGATTTTCAAAATTAAGTTATCTATATTTGTTATTTAAAATATGGTTTAAATTTTGTAATTAAAAAAAAGGAATTAACCTAATGCATTTGACATTTAATTGTATAGGCAAATTTTTTTGTAAATAATGTAATGTGTGGTTGTAATTTGTTTCTAGTGCTCCTTACAAATGATTCACCATCTTCGATTTGGACTGAACAGACCAAATTAGACCGAATTATAACTAAGTGGACTGGAAGTAGACCAAATAAAACAAATTGGACCGAATGAATTGAACTAATCGAAATGGACCGACTTGACTGAATGGACCGAAGTAGATCAAAATGGACTGAAATGTTACACTGATGGAGCTCAATAGGAGCTTAGAAACAATTTACGTAATGCTTTGACTGTTAGATATTATATACATAGATAATCGTTTTAGTCATTTAAAAAAAATTGTATCATAATTAAATATATATATATATATATATATATATATGTAACATGATTAAAAGCACGTGTAATCCTTTGAAGAAATTTTCTCGAAGATGGTTTCTTTCCAAGTTAAATTTGGAGAAATCATTAATTGTTATTTGACATTGGGGAGAATGTTTGGTTAAACATTACAAGAAGTCCATAGAAAAATTTTGAACATTTTTCTACAACATGACATATGATGATGCTTATTTTTATTATTATTTATTGGTGGGGTGGATAGGGGAAGGAAATGTAACGATATCCTCCAATCCAGAGTTGGTAGAAAAGAGGCTATGGCTTTAATTTAAAAAATTTCCTTAAACTAAGCAAAATGGAAAATTAATAAACGGGTCAGCTTTTTATGAATAATTAGGGCAACAATTTATTGGATTTTGTGAGTAATTAGAATTTTAATATCTTTGATATGAAGGTTTGAGTAATTAGAAATTTGACATGCAAGTTAGTTGGATGGGATCAGCAATCTCAGCATTCTGGTCTAATTCACTTTTGCAATGTATTCAACGTCATATTGCCAAAATAATGATGTAAAATCTAATAATATTGTGTCTCTAAATGACAAATGTGCAGAGAAACATGAATACTATTCGAAGAAACTAATATCATTTCCTTCTTCTTAACGTCAAAATTCATATTGAAAAACTGATTGATTTAGGCTTCCTGGCTCTTTGGCTACAACTTCTCATGCCTTGCCAACGAACTCTACATCAAACAGGAGAACTGAATCTGGAGGAATAATACAAGAACCTGCATTATAGAATATAAATTTATAAGCTTAAGACACTTGCACTATCAAATATAATAATTAATAATCTGATTAACCTACTTGTATATATAATTTAGCTGTAAAAGATTGCTAACCTCCTTTACACCCGGCACCTCTCACGCCATATCCGAGTTCTGGAGGAAGCTTTAGTATGCGTTTTCCACCTAATTAAGTAGGACATAATTTAATTTTAAGAAGAAAATTACAGATATATTACAAGGCAAAAAAATAGAATTTTCTTGGATTCTTTTACATTGTACCTGCAAGCATGGGAGGGATTCCATCACCTCCTAGAATGCCTTGGTCCCAGCCCTTGATGACCTATGAGATCCATGAAGATAAATCTTTTTAAGTATGAAATTTAGAATCATAAACCAGCAAAAAATGGATGGTTCTGCCCTATTACAAGGCAATTAGAATTGTGCAAAGTGAGGACATGGAAACTGATTTTGTTTCCCCAATATTTTATTTCTAATCTAAAACATAATTTGCTTTCTTTGACCTTATGACGATGGTAATTTACGCATCTGCACCATTTTTTTTTTCCAATATATTGATTGATTAAGTGATGAAAATTGTTTAACAAGCCAAAATTGAACAGAGGTCACTTCTCAGCCTGTAGGAAAATCTCAAACTAGCTAGTAAGGTGTCAGCCTAAATTCATAAGCGTCTAAAAAAGAATCATAAATTCATAATTGTCATTGAATCTTGCCCCGTGCTAGCATATGATCACTACTAGTTTATTAAGCAAACACATACATTATACATACCTCGCCAACACCTATGCGAAATGTAAGAGGCTTCCCTCGATTGTAGCTGCTATCAAAAACCTTCCCATTTTCCAATTTCCCGACATAATGTGCCTGTTCATCAGTTCATTCACTGAATTACAGCACTTTTCATGTATAGTAAGCATATATACATATTCCATAAGTCCAGTGTTTAAGCAGTTGAACAACAGCCAGTTCATAACTTCATATAACAACTATGAGACAGGTATATATGCAGATTATTCCTACTGATTCTACTTTATACAAACATTTTTTTCACATTTCTGAGGCCAATAGACCAGGTACACACTGCAAAGAAGAGAGAATATGGGCTCTATATCCAGTATAAATTAGCTTGACAGACTTCCTTAGAATACAATTACTTTGACATCTTCGTAATGTACTGACTTAAACAGAATAGAAAGAGAAAACTATATGTCACCTTAATCAACTGTCCCTTGGCAGCCTCAGGGCCAGTTCCTACAACTTTATCACAGAAGGCAAGGCCGGAGGGAGCTACCGTTAGTTCACATGGAGCTGCTTCAGCTGCTACACTCTCTTCTGGTTGCAAGAGAACATCAAGAAAGCCAAAACAGAAGCTGAAACCAAGTGCTTCTCTTCTGCTGAGTAGAGTAATTGGGTTCACATTTTTTTGTACAATAGGCAAAGAGCTTTTCCGTGGGGACTGGCTTGAGAATCTGATATTTGATGCTTCTTTTGAATCAGAATTTTTTATTAGTCGTTTATTGGGTATTCTAAATTTTCTGGGATTCACAGTCCCAATTGAAGATGTCAGTGAGCTCATCTCTAGTCCTCCACCAACCAGTACTTTGAAAGAGATAAATTGGATAGGATTCTGCAAGAATAAATAAAAAGTGGGACTGAGATAAAATGCAATGAACTACTAAGGGCCTAAAATTATGACCCAGAGAAGCCCAGCATTGCTCAAACTTAAAGCCCAATGTGTCAATGAATAGATTTGTTATTTTACACAATTGAGTGGCCCATGGTTTTTTTTTTTTTTTTTTTTAATTAAAGAAAAAGTGGCCCATGGAAATATATCTTTAAAAAAGGGAAGAAAAGATAATTGTGATTACGAACATGGCGTGGGATCAATGCCAAAGCTACATAGCGTGGCTTTTTTATTTTTTATTTTTCTACCTTGAGATGTGTCACATTAATAAGGATAGATCTTTTAGGGATTGAGATCAGGTGCAATACAGATATTGCACCTAATGCAATTGTTATGAATGGCCAAGAGGGAGGGAGTTTAATTGCAATGCAATTGTCAATTGCAATTGCACTGAATTTCAATCCATCTTGTAGCAAACTAACAGCGTAAATAGACATTTGCAGAGGTTCTTGTTTGAGCACTATAATGTCTCAGTGATGTTGAGATGAATTAGAATCTGATACGATAAAGAAGTTGATGTCTTAGGAATTTCTATGCTGTGAGCTAAGAGTCATCTAGTTAACCCCCACATAGTAGTGAGAAAGGTTAGTTGATTTTGAGTGTTGGTCTATCTTAGTTTATGCAGGTCATAACTCAACTAATATCTTCATGTGTTTCTAACGAAGACATCCAAATTTAAATTCTCCCATTCCTAATTATCAATTTATCAACAAAAAAAAAAAAAAGGTTTTATGGGGGGTATTCTCTTAAATTAGTTTGTGATAGCTTGATAGATCTCTTTTATGGTGGATTATTTATGCACATTATACCTTTTTCTCTCAAACTATTTTATTTTTTTTACAGGTGGTCATCTGAGTATGCTCTTTGTTGGGATGAAAAATAGACTCCGGATTAATTAACCAATCACCCAAATTAATTAATTAGATTAATTATGCAAAGTTCAAATTAAGTTTGCGAAAGGTACAATCACGTCGCCAAAACTTTGAATTGAATAATTATATTTGATTTTTCCCTTGTGGATGTCATTATATGATTATACTTTTGGAGATTTTTCTGCTTTGATTACATATTGAGGTTGACATAATAAATATTAATCAGTTTAGTCAAGTGCCCGGATTCATGTAGCTGGGTCTGGGTCGTGACAGTTGACTTACCACCTTGGTTCATAGTATCTGCTGCATCCAACCATATGAAAGGGTAGGCTAAAAAGTTATTTACATTTTACTTCAACCTGTCAACATTATTTACAAATTGCCAACGGTACTGGACAAATTTATATTCCCATTTCATTCAGTGACATCCTTAATATGACAAAAATTGAAACCACAGAAAGCAACTGGTTAACCTTATTACAATTGCAAAAATATGACACAAAGTTATATGGTAGTTTCTCTAAAAACAAGTGGTGTGGGGACATATTTATGTTTTGGTAAAAGAAAAGAGGAACGAAATCTCAACTTGGTATCTCAAATTCAAATAAATTCCCTCAAAATAAATTCAAAAAATCAAGCTCATATACTATTCTCTAAATCAGAATAGTCAAGAAACTTAAAAAAAAATAATAATAAATTAATAAAAAAGAAACTGAAACACTTAACTACAATGGTTGCAAAACACAAAGATATGGAAGGAGCGTGTGCACTTGTAGTATGGTTGTGAAACTTAATTAGATTGAAAATCATTATGATCAGATGATAAAATCAAAAATGAGCTTTGGAACATAAATTCTTTAGCAAGTTTGCAAACATCACTTATATTGATGAGCTCTGGAATATAATTGATGGCAGTGAGGCCGTGAAGTGGTGAAACAATAGCATTCTCAGTCCAATCAAGCTTTTCTATTTGTTCTTGTTTAGCCTACCTATACCCAAACTGTCCCAAAGTGAGTATTTGTAACTTCTCTAATTGCAGAAGAAAAACCAAAGGAGGTTAGAGAGAGAGAAACATGAAATTCCAAGAGAAATCACAAAACAAAGAAAAAAATTTACACAAAGTTGAATTTTGAGAAAAATAAATAAAAGACAGAAACATACCTTAGCTATTTGTCTCACCAACTCTCTGCGTGCGCTGAGATTTATTTCTCCCCGGAAAAAAAGTGAGTTTTGGGAAAGAATGTCAAGATTCATATAGAAGTAACAACATTGAGCATTCTATGACAAAAAAACATAAGTAATTTATAACGAACTTTCTACTACTAATTTAGAAAAAAATATAAAAATTTAAGTCCCTTCTTTTCTGTATATAAGGTAATGGTTGGTCACAAATATATTGTTGGTGCATAAGTACATTATTTTTTCATTAAAAAAAAAAGTACATTATTCTGTCTCTCTCTCTCTCTCTTTCTGAGAGTAATGATAGACATGCTCTTTGTTATGCTCTTCATGTTATTTTAGGTGCTCTTCATAGCAATTTATGAAACAGGCTTCCAAACGAAAAAGATTTTCATCTCTCTTAATCTTATTTAAGGCATGAAATCATGTACTTTGAAGTTTGAAGTGACTTCAACCACCTGGTGGTTAACTAACAACTTTTTCTCCTCCTTTCAGTAATCAAACAATGGAAAAGCACAAACTGCAAGTCCATGAGGATGTTTATATTCTTTGCTAACATCATGACACCTCTCAAATGCATATACAAGGTAATCAATAAATTTTATTTTGGCAATATGAAATTCAAGGGGATCATTAAGGGTAGCGCCATGGTCATTAGCATGTACATCAACAAGAGAGAGGATAACCCATATCATCATCGCCAACATAGATTTTTTCATAAATCTCCTAGCCATAAATTTTCCGGTCACAATAGAAATTTTTCTAACTTTTGAGTAATGACATAACAATAATTAAGGGCGATACCCTTAGACCTAAGATTTAATAGAATGATTACACACCATTGAAATAAATTCAATTTAATATATAAATTAATTTATTCTTTTAAAAAAATCCCTTTACAAGTATACCAAGTGACTTCAAGTATAATTAAGTAATTTCATTTCATAATCATCATAAGATATTGTTGAGGGCCATTTGTGAGAAAGAAAGCCCAATAACAAGGGCAACAAAGAATTGACAAAGTAGGTAGCAAAACCATTAGGCCCAAGCGGCAGGAATAATAGATCACAGGCCCAGGAAATAAACAAATGGGTCTTGAAGAGGCAAGTGAGCTCAAAGGAGTCCGGAAAGAAAGAAATAGCATCCCATGGGCAGTGTATGAGGTAGAAAAGCGAGAAAGGGCTGCCGCAGGCCCAAGGAAATGCAAACTAAGAAAGTAAGGGGTTTATGGCAGGCCCATAAACCCCAAGGATGAGAATAAGGTTACTAGGTTAGGGAAACCCAATGAAGTTAGTAAAAAGCCCATGAGAGTGTGGAATTAGCAAATGGGCCGAGGAAGCCCAAAGAAAGCAAATGGGCCGTGGATGCCCCAAGGAAAGCCCAAAGGGACATAGGAGCCCATAAGTAAAAGCAAAATAGTAGCCATGTCAAGCCGCTGAGAGAAGGAATAAACGGTTGGCCCAAAAGCGGCCCAGCAGGATTAAGTTATTACGATAGGAATAACAGTACAACATTGCAAGAAATAAAGAAAACCAAGGAGTGGGCCAAATAAATGTAAGGCCCATCATCAGACAAAGTCCAACTCTTGAATGGAGCGGGAAAACAAAGAAAAGCCCACATAAGAGGTCAAAAAACACGGACGGCGAGCCTCCAGACCACGGCAAATGCATGAGCAGCAGGCAGATTTTTGGACATATCTGAAAGGAAAGCACGCGCAAGGCCCAGGCACCACCAGCCTGTACCCAGCCAATATGGGACGTGGTGGGGTCGTGGGTCAGAGGTAAGAGATAAAGGGGGTATGGTTTGGTGGTGGGGAGAGGGGAAAAGACCTATTTTGCGGCTCCTGCCCAAACCCTTTTGGGAGGTACGTCCTGCTGGGATGACAGACCACCCAAAAGAGGCAAGGTTGAGGGGGAAACTGTTAGGTGCATGCCTTGAGGGAAAGAGAGAGAAAGCATTTACGTCGCCGTGACAGGTAAGAGTGCTACGGTGGACTAACAAAAGAAACAAACCTGCTTTTGTCTGGCAAGGGTGAGTGGCACACAGACAAACCCTTTGGTGGTCGGCAAGTACGCCCAGACTAGACAAAGGCGGTTAAGGGGCAAAGTGGTAAAATCTGGTCACGGCAGGCACTATAAAAGGACCCTTGCCGTGCCCTGAACAGGGGATCGAAAAACAGAGAGTACGGCGGAGTAAAAAAAAGAAAAAAAAAAGAATACAAAGAAAACAAGAGAAAGAAAAAAGATAAGAGAGAAAACAGAAGAAAAAAGAGGGATAATACAAGGGGCATGCACCGGTAGGTCGATTTCCCTCTCTCCCCCTTCAAATCCTACTCTCTTCCAAAACATAACAAGGATTCCTTTTGGGCATTAACCATTCAGGTCCGACTCCCTCAAAGCCATTAATCCCCACGATAGCATCTTTTCCTGGGAGATTATTTGCATTGAGAGAAGGCGTTCTCCCCTCTTTGGTTTTGCTTCTACAGACCAAACTTAAACTTGACTTTATGCCCATTCTTGATTAGTTCATATTACTTTATTTCTCCTTTACTTTCTTTGTAAATGACATTGTTACAACTGTAATTATATTTTATAAGTAGGGATTACTTCGCCATTTTCCATTAAATAGTCAGAGAACTTTGTTTTGTTATTATTATTAGCCTGCCGTAACTCATCTGAAATAGTTCTACTTGTCGTAAGCATACTCCTGGCAGACAAGGCATAATTTGAGCGCAAGCCGGTCCAAGTTGAGTTACAGTTGGACCGGTCTCAACTCCCTTACTCAGAAACATTCGGGCCCATTACCGCGGGAGGCAGCCCAGCACAACGCACAACACAAAAAAGGCCCCTACAGATATCTTTACAATTTTTATATAAACCTATAATTCTTCACAAATGTCAACTATACTTGTATGAGTGCAATTGACTTCAAAGAAAGACGTGAGGAGAATATTCCAAATGTCACAATACTATTCTTTCAAGAACGTGATAAACAAATAGTATGAGAGTGTGTCGAGTTGAATTCATCCTACTACTCATTCATGAAAATACATCATATATGGTAAGAACTATATGTGAAAATACTGGTAATAAAAAATTTATGTACAAGATATTTGATTGAATAAAAAAAATGGATTCTTCTTACATGTTATGAAGAGAAATTCTTGCATACTTGTTCTCCTTAAGTTTTGCACCAATTAAGAGTGACTTTCCTTTTGGCTTTACATATTCTTGTGGGGTTATACGTCTAGTCTAGAGATTGGGTTTTATCTATATTTGTAAGGTTAAATTTAATCAACCATTTTGTTGGCTTTATTCCATGCCAATTTGCTTGTAATTCAACATTTAGAAACCCTGTATTTAGGTGGGAATCATGTAAGGGTAGTGTGTGAGAGAGTGTGAAGAAAAGTTCAAGAGTGTGCACTCAAGTAGAGCCTCGTGATTGGATCTCGTGACTGGCTCGCGGTTGGTAAGTCGCCAAAGGAGGCATATGTGTGAAGCATGCAGAGGAGCTGAAAAGTCACGCCAGCTGGAGAACTACAGGACAAAACTTCCAGTTTGGCTAGGTAGTTAGCTCGTGACTCAAACTCGTAACTCAAGTCACGAGGCCAAGTTGCCAGACCGCTTTGTTTGTTACAAACCTGACTTTTCGCATTCCAAACACACACCAGTATAAATACCCCTTATACCCACATATTGTAGAGAGCTTCCAGAGAGAATTTTGAGAAAGAAACCCTAGAGAAAAACAAGATTGACTGATCCATAATCTTTACACTTTGATTCTCCAAATTCCTCTACTCTCACCCTCTCCATTGTTACATTTTTGAGAGGTACATTAGTCAAATCCTTATCTCACCATACCCATATCTGTGAGAAGGTTATTTGGTGCTTGGGAAACAATTAGGAAGGGACCAATTCATATTGGTTGATACTATGGGCTATAGTGGAATCTGGTAAGCTAGAGAAGAAAAAGGTTCGGCGTAACCTCATTGGAGTAAGAAGCTTGAAGGGCTTAAGTACGCTGGGTAGATTAGGCTTGGAGGGTCTTCTGCTGTTCATGTATCCCAACTTCATTCTCTAGTGGATTATTGACCGCTTAGAGGGCAGCGAAGAGGTTTTACGCTAAAAATTTCGATTTCCTCTTCGATAACACATCGCTGTGTTGTCTTTATGTTTGCATCTTTCTTTCCTTAATCTTTTCCATTTAATTTCTACTGTGGTTGTGATTTTATTTGGTTGTGATTGTTTTATCAATTATGTTTTAGCTTATTTTCATATTCAGCACATACATTGTTTGATAATAAGCTTGAATAGGCAATTTGTAATTTGGGGGTCTAAACGTTCAAGGTGTTTTACACATTAATTGAACATTCAATATTATTTGATAAATAATAATAATAAGTAAAAATAAAAAGGATCACAAGTGTGGTCACTGCCCCACACTACTTAAACCACTACTTTGTGTTATGGCGTGGTTGGATCATATAGGCACTAATGAGACTTTCTACTACTTGAACACATAACTCCTGATCTCGTAATTGTAATAGGTTAGAAAGGCTTCCTACCACTAGACCACCTCCCCAAATGATTTACTCTATATCAACATGTGTCCTAATTCACCTAACTTCATCTTATAATAGTGAATTTGATCAAGTTTTTCTCTAGCCCATTTATTGGGAAAATTACATTTTACCATCCTAAATTATATCTCCAATTACACTTTAGACCTTAAACTTTTCGAATGCATGTTTTGCACCCTAAACTATGATCATTGTTACACTTTGCACCCTAATATCAGGTTTGTTGTTGACTTAGATGGAAATATATGGCACCACGTCAAAAGACCTAATTGCCCTTTTCTCAATCCCTTAAAAACAAAGGAAAAATTATATTTTATCACCCTAAATTATAATCCTAATTACACTTTGCACTCTAAACAAAGTGTAGCAAGGGGTATAACTTAGGGTGCAAAATGTGCATTCAAAAAGTTTAGAGTGCAAAGTGTAATATGATGTATAGTTTAGGGTGGTAAAGTGTAATTTCTCCCCATTTATTCCTCCTCTTCTTTTGTTATTGGGGTGTTATCCTATGGTTCTTGTGTTATTGGGGTGTTATCTTATGGCTGCAATTAATCATTTTATTATCATTGACTACATGATTAGGCCCATTACATATTTAGCCCACTTAGTAAAATATATATACTTTTTAAGAAACAAAAACATACTCTTACACACAAGGGAACTCTTAAACATGAGGGAACGAGAATAAAATTCTAATACAAAGACAAACCACAAACTTCACTCAAAAACCGTAATAACTTTTAAACAAGGGTAGGGCAAGTTATACACACACTCTCTTAAATAATGTGGGATAATTACCTACCTTATATTTTTTTTTAAGGAACAAACACACACAAGTAAAATACATATATATTTTTCTGTTAAAAATACACTAACTAAAGCTTATTAGACACACTTACCACACTCTTTCTTTTTGTGGACATTTCCATTTCTTTGTGTCAACTTGATATATCTTAAGCATTTTTGGTCTGTCCTGATTTGCAATAAACTTTCATGGGAATGATTTTGTTAGGTTCTAAGGATTATGAACTAATGTATTAGAACTCTAATTTGTATTGTTGGCAAACCATGATCAAAACAAGTTTTAGTTTTGTTTAGACTTGCTCAAAGTATATGTGTTCTATGTAAAGTTGGAATTGAGTTACTGCAGAATTTACTGTGCAACTCTGTCTGGCTCGATCGATCGAAACTCGGGCATAATGTTTTTCTGCAGAATTTTCCAACTCAGCCCAAGCCCGTTTGACGTGTAAGGTTTTATGTTTTGTCTTAAGTATAAAAGGGAAAACCCTAGCCACATTTTTTGTTGTCCATTATGCTGTATGTGTAAATCTTTTGTGAGATCAAGAGGTGGTTGCCTTCACACATACTTTGGGTTTCCAAGATTCAAGACTATGTCAGGAACATTCAGTTGCTACATTAAAGAGCTTAAAGAAACACAAACAGGTGTGCTTGTATTTGCTGGAGAATCCAAGAAAGAAGGAGTCCGTGGTCTCGGAGCTTGCACGTGGTCGTGTCAGTAAGTTTCTATTGGTGGGTAGCAATAAGATGTTAGTGGTCTAAATCGCTATTGTAAAATTTCGATTCTTTCATACTGGATTCAGGTTTACCTTGAGGATAACTAGGTTAAATCCTCCCCAGGTTTTTACCAGTGTGGTTTCCTGTGTCATCATATCTTTGTGTTATTTATATTCCGCACTTTACATTGATATGATTATATGATTGTGTTAACCTAGGTCTGAAATTTGGACTAAGTAATCACTTGGCTAATTTACTAGGTTAATTCAGTTGTGTTTTAAGGGGTCTAAAAACAAACAAATTTTTCTAAATCTTTGCGTAGGAAGCGTATCCTTGTAAAGATTGACACTATAGTCTGATCTTGTGGGTTGTATGTTGAGTAAACCATTTTCATTGAGTCAAATATAATGTAAACCAGAATAATTTTGGGAGACATAGAAGTACTTGAATCATGATCATATGCTTAGCCAAAGAAAAGAAGAAAAAAAAAAAAAAACAAAAAAGATTTTAGACAAGAAAAACCACACAATGCTATTCTTTTTCTCTTTGTCATCATCCATGTATGAATGTTTGGAAAAATCTTACATACCAACTTGTTAGATGTCAAAAGTAGCTGCAAACATACCACATACAAATCTAAAAATAATTCCAAGATCACTCAATGACAAACACCTAATGAGTTGATTGGTTGTTCCTCATCAACCATCAATTTCCCTTTTCTTATATCCAGAAGACTGTGATTTCTCTCACTAATTTAGTTGACCTCCATAACTTTGTGTGGTATTCATAGTTGTTGATGTTAGGTTCTAAAGACTTAGGTTTTTATGTATTTAGAACTCTAATGTATATTGTTGGCAAACCATGATCAAAACAATATGTTTAGTAGTGTTTTAGACTTGCTCAAAGTTGTATCTTTTATGTGAAGTTGGAATCGAGCTGATATAGAAGTTATTGTGCATTTTGGCCTGGCTCGATCGATCAAAGCTTAGGCTCGATCGATTGAATCTCGGGCAGAATGCATTTTTCTGTAGATTTCCAACTCAGCCCTAGTTTGTTTAAAACGTTTAGGGTTTTCTAATTTGTCCTAAGTATAAAAGGCAAACCCTAGCCACATTTTAGTGTTGCTCATATTGCTGTTTGTGTAAATCTCTTGTGAGATCTAGAGGATCTTTCCTTTACACAAACTTAGGGTTTTCAAGGAGAAGATATTATCTACACCTTGATGATCAACTCAGTTGCTGCCATTGAAGCTTAAAGAAACCCAAGCAGGTGTGCTTGTATCTAGTGGTGAATCCAAGAAAGAATGAGTCCGTGAATTCGGAACTTACACGTGGTCATGTTAGTAAGTTCTACTGGTGGGTAGCAATAAGAAGTCAAGCGTGGGGGCTTGTAAGTCTTATTGTATGAACTTCGATTCTTTCAAGATAGTGGATTCAGATTTACCTTGAGGATAGCTAGGTTAAATCCTCCCCAGGTTTTTACTGATTTGGTTTCCTGGGTGATCATATCGTTGTGTTATTTATCTTTCCGCTGCTTTGCATGATATGATTGTTTTGATTGTGATAACCTAGTTTTTGATAAATTAGACTAAGTAACAACTTGGCTAATTACCTAGATTAATCCAATTGTGTTTTTAAGGGGTCTAAAAGCCATCAGTTGAAAAAGGTTGATATGGCAAGAAAATATTACCAACTTGTAATAAATAAATTAATTAAAAATAAAATTAAAAAACTAAGAACAGTAAAACACAACAAAATGGACACTACAAATTCTTTCCTTTCTTTTCCTTCCCAATGGATTTATCTTTTCCCTCCACTCCTTTAATAAAAAACTCACAACTCAGTAATGAAAGTAGTCTAATCAATGGCAAGATCCCCAGTGGGCAGGAAAAGGCTGAAGCTTTCTTCAATGCTCTAGTTAATCTACAGAAACCAATTTCAAAATTCTAGAGGAAAAGGGAAATATCACCACCTTCAATTTGAACCAAAGTTGGAGTTTTTTTTTTCCTGGGTTCCGAATAACTTCTTCTAGAGAACATTGGAGCAAGAAAGCTTTGCTGTTCATTTTTTCCTTACGAAATTATTTTCGAAAGGCAACAATATTTTCTGCAGGGGGCACTCCAGGTTTCCTGACACTGATGAACATAAAAACAAGAAATTCATACCAAGATCTAGTTTGATGTCGAAAGCTTGGTGATCACTTCAGTTGCTGCATAAAGAGCTTAAAGAAAAACACAAGTGGGAGTACTTGTGGTTGCTTTGAATCCAAGAAAGAAATAGTCCGTGGACTCGAAGCTATCACGTGGTTGTGGTAGTAAGTTTTCTACTCGAGGTAGCAATAGGTTGTTAGTGGTCTAAGTCGCTATTGTACAAACTTCAATTCTTTCATAGTGGATCTGTTTTACCTTGAGGATAGCTAAGTTAAATCCTCCCCAGGTTTTTTACCGATTTGGTTTTCCTGGGTTATCATATCGTTGTGTTCTTTATTTTCCGCATTGTTTACATAATATGATTTACTTGTGTTAACCTAGATTTGAATAATTTACCTAAGTAATCTTGGCTAAATAACTAGGTTAAACAACTTGTGTTTTAAAAGGTCTAAAAACGTACACCTTGTATGTTTTTTTGGATATCCTCTGGGAATAGGTGCCTTGGGATAGTTAAGTTAGGCTTTAGAGCCTTGATTTGATCTTAGAGATCTTTCCAATTTATGAAGACAATGTGATGGTGTTCTTGTGTTTCTAAGTTCTGAGATTTATGGTGATGGACCTAGTAACTGGATTTGTTATTTGGGAAATTGATAGAAATCTTGTTGACAAAAAATGATTTTGAAAACCTTAAAATCTTTATGGAAGTCTTGGTTATTTAAGGTTTTCCTGAAACTACTTGGAAATGTGTTACATGATTGATTATATAGAACCTGTGTGCTTTTTATTTTTTACCCTTGTATCGTGATGTTAGTGATTACCTAGTGATTGCTAGCCAGATGTTGTAGTTTATGTGACATAGGTATCTTGGCATCTGTCTTCCTGACGATTATTGAGTTATGACTTTGTGTTGGTAGATTAATTCCTGCTATATGTCAGCAATTGAGTTCCAGCTTTGCATCGGCAATTGAGTTTCAGCTGTGTGTTGTTGATGAATTCTGTCTTTATGATGGCATTGTCATGTGGCCTTGGGTTGGATTTTCTAGTTTGTGAATGGTGTTGTTATTGCTCACAATATATAATATGTTGTTTCATGATGATTATTTTGAGAAACTTGGTACTACATTATTTTAATCATTCTTGTCATGTTATCAATGAAAATGTTAGACTTTTGGAGTTTGTTAGCCTTGGGCGTGATTAACCTAGATTTGCTATTGAGGTTTTGTATTCTAGGGAAGACTATGTCTTTGTGTTGGTTCTTTTGGCGTTTTAGAATATTTATGTATATTTTGGAGACACGTTGTATTGTTTGTAAATATTTCATAGAACTCTGACTTATATTGTGGATATTTTTGCATATTAATATTTTATTATTTAGATATATTGTTTACTTGATGGAAGGGGCCAAAAAAACAAAAAACTCCTATAGTTTTTCTTGATGGTTTGTTTTCTCATGTTTTGAACCCTTTTAGATTTGGGGCTTGATATATTTGGTCTGGTAAGTATCAAGTATAACAACTTACCAATGAATCTTCAGTACATGGAAGAATATAGATAAAGCAACACTAAGTTATTTTTCAGTAAGAAAATTAAATATATAAAAATTAATTTATAATCACTGAAAATGTAATATGTTAAAGGAGTTTAAAAAATTGATTATGTAAGTACTGTTTGTCCTTGATGTCACAATAGTGGTTTCGTGACCATTTTTCCAATATTTGTTAAAATTTTGCAATCTAACCATCTAGAAATGAAAAATAAAAACTTTAAGACACAAATTCTTTAGTGGGTGTCATAGAATACCATAAACTCATATAACAAATATGTAAAATGTACAATTGAGACAATAGGGAGTAAATGTATATATATATATACACACACACAACTATAAATAAAGCTATCTTAGAAAGCATTCTATAGATATACATAAAACCAATAAATAAAATACACAATCCTTAATTATTTTAAAATCCAGACAATAATTACTTGCTTTTAAAGTCCAAACAGTAATTACTTGCTTCTAAGGAACTTGAAAGGGGTGATCCTGTTTAGCATAAGCTAGTGCATGGCTGCATGCCATTCCTTTAATCTTGAGTTGGCATACTGAAATGTCTTGTTCTGGAAACTCATCAACTAGAAAACCTGCTTCTTCAATGGCTTCCTCTATGTTTGTTACCTATAAATAAAAATCACATTCTTAATTTTTCCAGCTTCTGAGAATAGATATAGACGTTACAAATTAGGATAAAAGCAACCAGATATGGACTAGAAGAGTAAAATCTTTGCTTGTGTGAAATAAATATAAATTCTGCATCATCCTGAAAATTGCAAGTAACCTCACTTAGGGTGTGTTTGTTTGGAGGTGAAATAGGATGGATGGAAAACTTTGGAGAGAAAATAGGAAGAGAAACATTTTTGGAGTGTGTTTGGTTAGATGGGGGAGAAAGGAAAATAAATAGTGGGGGCCAAGTATTTTCTTCCCAAACCCAATAAAAAGTTCTCACCAAAATGGAGAGAAAACTTGGAAGGGGAAATACAATGACTGAATGACAAAAATACCTATGTGCAACTTGCACATGGGCTTAACGTTGCTTCTTTTATTTTTATTTTTATTTTTTTAAGCCTTTGGCTTCACGTTGTTGCTTCTTTACTTCATTGGGCATTTGCCCTTTTTTTTTGTGTGATTTCTTGAAGCTGTAGCATGATGCTTTGTTTTGTTTTTCTTCTTCTTCTTCTTCTTTTGTTTGTTTTAACTAGACATGAATTTTTTTTTTTTTTTTGGTTGCTTGTCACTTTTTTTGTTTTAATTGTGCACCATTTTTTAACAAGTGTATATGAGTAAACTTATGCAAACTCACTTTTTCCATCCCTCCACTTTTTCACTCTCAACGAAACAAAAATGAGAGAAATTAAAATTTTTTCTATCCTCCTATTTTTCCACCCCTCCAACCAAACGGACCCTTAAACAAAAAACTAGTTTCTTTCAGCAAAACTGAAAAATCTTGGGGAGTCCACCTTTTGTTTAACATTTTCTTGAATGGCCATTTGTAGGCATGCACATACACGCAAATTCAATCACAGAGAGGCCAAATCAAGGTTACATATCTCTACATGCACAAAGTGATGTACATTTCGAAGTATCCTCTTCTTTTCCTCCATCTCCTTAGCAGCCAAGTGGTGCAAAAACAGATTTATGTTTTGGTAGAATAGAAGAGGAACAAAATCTCAACTTGGTATCTCAAATTCAAACAAATTCACTCAAAATAAATTTTTAAAAATCAAGCTCATATACTATTGATCTCTAAATCAAAATGGTCAAGTAACTTAAATAATAATAATAATAGTAATAATATTAATAATAAATAAATAAAAAGAAAAAGAAAAGAAACTTGAAACATTTATGGCCTGTTTGGAAGTTTAGAGAGGGAGGAGAGTAGAGGGGAATGATTATCCTCCACCTTATTTGGATGTTTTTAAAATTAGTAAGGGGGAAGGGAGTAATTAGCCCTTCCTCTTATTTGGATGTTTTAAAAACAGGATGGAAAGGAGAGGAAATGGTTTAAATGAACAAGTTTACCCCTATTTGAAAATGGACTTGTAACATTGTTCTATGATTAATTTGTTAGATCAAATAATTATTTAATCAACATTCTCATTCCATCAAATACCACTAATAAAAGTATAAAACTACTATTAACTATTATAAAATAATTTTTATTACCTCAAAAAAAATTATAATAAAAATAAAAATCCTTCATAAATTTCTACTATTCCCTCACATTTCTCACCAACCAAACAAAAAGCTAGCTCCACCTTAGTCTATCGTATGACATCTAAAAAGTAAAATTAGAATTCAAAATTTTCTGAGCAACCAAACATAGACCAAGAGAGAGAGATAGAGATTGTGGAGGAGGTCATAAATGCGATTGGAGATTTGGAGGAAGGTAGGGGCGAAAACAACGGCGTCAGGAGTGATACCATTACAGCGTACGGACAAGGTGGAGATGAGAGAGAGATCGGCCAGTTTGATCAAGGTGGAGTAGCTCTAGAGCTCGACGAGCTTTCTAGGGCAAACCAAGATGGCTCCGAATTCCAACAAGGCGAATCGTTGTCCGGGTTGGGTCGGGGCCTTGGTCTCCACCGTCATGTCATAGCACAGCGAGTACTCACCATTCTTGTCGCTCGCTGCGTGGGTTATAGGGATTTGGCTTTTCTTGGGGATTTGGCTTTGATCTATGCAAATCATTTGGGTATGGAGGTTTAGATTTCGTGCTAAATCAATTGGGTTATGGGGATTTGGCTTTTCTTGGGAATTTGGGATTCTTGTTATTTGGATGCCAAGAAAAAACTCATATATGAAATACTGTTTTTTAATTTATATTTTCTTTGGTGATACTAAAATTTGATGTATTTTTTGATGAATAAAACTAACTCAAAGCTTCTTGAGATAGAGACAGATTCATCTTTGGTTAGTTTTAATGCGTGAGATGAGGATTTTTTTTTTTTTTTTCATTCACCTTATATTTTCTCAAGAAACAAACAAAGATTATTTATATAATCGGTTTGTAATTTTGTTAATTTAGAAAGGGTAAATTGGGGAATTCATTTGGTCAATAATTTATCTACTCTACTCTCCCTCCAAATCTCTCCAATTTGGGGGAATTAAAAATGAGGGGTTAGAGATAGTTGAAAGCCCTCCAAATGCCTCCCCCTCATTCCTTAAAAAACTTCCAAATAAGGTAATTGAATTACTCTCCCTCCCTTTACTCTACTTCCCCTCATTTTTTAAACTTTCAAACAAGCCATTAACTATAATGTTTTAAAAAACACAAATAAATTGAAAGAGTGTGTACACTTGTAGCAAGGTTGTGAAACTTATGGCCTGTTTGGAAGTTTAGAGAGGGAGGAGAGTAGAGGGGAGTAAAGGAGAGGAGAGTAGAAGGGAATGGTTATCCTCCACCTTGTTTGGATGTTTTTGAAATTAGCCAGGGGGAAGAGAGAAATTAGCCCTTCCTCTTATTTGGATGTTTTAAAAATTAGGATGGAAAGAAGAAATTATTTAAATAGAAAAATTTATCTCTATTTGAAAATGGACTTGCAACATTGTCCAAACCTAGCCCCACCACATAAAAATTTAATTAATTAATTAATTAATAAAACACACAGCCAATCATAACAGCACATGTGTCACCAAAATACACAATCAACGGCTATTATTGTGAGATTCTTACTTTCTAAGCTAAACTGTGAGTAGTGGAGGTCGAACATGGTCAGATCGGTGGTCGGCAAGATTGGCTGGCGACACTCTTTAGCGTACATCTTCACTACAGCGACGACGAGATTGTCGACCATCGATTCCGGCAACATGACCACTTGTATGAGGCCGAGACTCCCTTAGATCGTCATGTCCAACAACAACTTCATCAGCCTCGTCGCCAGTGGCCATCCCTCCATCGGCGTCAATCCAACTACGTTCTTGTACGATAGCAGTTCCAACGTTGTATTTGGCCGGCGAAACCCTACCGCCATAGTAAGCACACTTAGTCTGTGAAAAACATTGTAATTTTGTGGGTTACAATTTTTTTTTTTTAATATAATAAGGGTAAATTAGGTAATTTATTTGGTCAATAATTTATGTACCCTACTCTTCCTCTAAATCTCTCCAATTTGGGGAAATTAAAAATGAGGGGATAGAGGTAGTCCAAACCCCTCCCTCTCCTTAAAAAACTTCCAAACAAGGTAATTGAATTACTCTCCCTTCTTTTACTCTACTCCCCCTCCTTTTTTAAACATCCAAATACAAAATTAATTAGATTGAAAATCATTATGAGATAAACACTAAAATGAGTTTTGGAACATAAATTCTTCACTGAGTTCACAAAGATCACTTGCCTTGATTGAGCTTTTGAATATAATTGATGGCAGCGAGGCCGATCCTTGAAGTGGTGAAACAACAGCATTCTCAATCCCATCAAGCTTTTCTATTTGTTCTTGCTTAGGCTACCTATACCCACGCTGTCCCAAAGTGACTATTTGGAACTTCTTCTTTAATTGCAGAAGCAAAACCATAAGAAAATTTTTTTTTTTTTTTTTTTTGAGAAACAAACCATGGGACTTTAGAGAAGGAGAAACTAGAAATGTGAAATTCCAAGAGAAGTCATGAACAAATAATAAGAAACTATATATACACAAACAACCCATTGAGACATTTTTACAGACAGTTTATATGCATTTATGAACGAACCTGAATTTCCATCCAATGGCCACATGTAGTTTTACGAACAACTGACTTTTCCATCTGCTTTGCCTATTTCCTCCAAGTTTTACAAACAAAAATAACTTAATCTGAGACATAAAAACAAAACCGAAGTTTCAACTTGAAAGTGAAGGAAAAATAAGACATACCCAGAATCGAATGAGGAAAAAAGATCCAAAATAAAGAGTAAAAATGTGGAAAAATAAATAAAAGAGAAAAAACATACCTTATCTAATTGGGAAAAAATGTCAAGATTCAAAGAAACGACATCAAACGTTCGATGGCAAAAGAACACAAGTACTTCATAACAGATAATTTAGTCTTCTAACTTTCAGTTTTGTCAATTCAGTCCTCTAACTTTCAATTTTTGTCAATTCAAGGCTCTGTTACAACTCAGTAAGTGCTGCCGTTAGTTATGCTTGAAACGACGCCGTTTTGTTTTTTTGTTTTATTTATTTATTATAAATTCAGAATTAAAAGAAAATCAGAAGAAAAAAAAATTAAGGTCGTTCCCTTTCCCCTGACTCGGTCTCTCTCTTTCAAACCGCCGACCGCCTCTCTCTCTCAAATCCGACTCAGACTCTCTTCCTTTTCCCCAAATTCTCTACGTTAGGGATTTGGGTCTCTCAAAGTTTCTTTGTTTTGATTTACATTAGGGATTTGTTTTGTTTCTTTGTTTTGTTTTGATTTCAAGGGAAAGGGAACGATGACCCAGCGGAGACAACACCGGCAGCAAAGGCGGCAGCAGCGGAGGCTCCACGGAGGCTCCACGTCAATGCCTTCACCGTTGAAGGAGAAGGAGAAAGCGAGAGTGAGCCAGACCTCTTTGATTCTCTAGCACGCACACCAAAACGACACCGGAGCTGTCTGAAAGCTTCTGAAGGAAGATCGGACGCTGGTGCACACTAGGGACTACGACAATCGCACGCCATTCCACGGCTGGATCGAAGTTGCGAAGTGCTTGATCGAGTATGGCGCCGATGTCAATGCTTAGGATCGATGGAAGAGCACTATAAAAAAATAAATAAATAAAAAACACTCTCTCTTTTATTGTTTCTTCATCAATGTTTTTTTTTTTTTTTTCTCTCTCTCTCCAAATTTTTCTAATTTTCTTTTAATTCTAAATTTATATTAAAAAAAAGAGCAAAATGGCGTCATTTCAAGCATATCTAACAATAGCACTAACTGAGTTGTAACGGAGCCTTGAATTGACAAAAATTGAAAGTTAGAAGACTGAATTGACAAAACTGAAAGTTAAAGGACTGAAATGAAAAACAGTGAAAGTTAGAGGGTTAGTTTTGTATTTTTGCGTAGATTTTTTCATAAATCTTCTAACCATAAATTTTCCCACAATAGAAATTATCTAACTTTTGAGTAAAGTTCATAACAATAAGTAATGCTTATACCCTTACGCCTTATATTCAATAGAATAATTAGACACCTTTGAAATAAATTCATTTTCATATACAAATTAATTGTTTCTTTAAAAACGCCATTTACAAAAGGTGTGGCTAACAAATTTTTATTTTGGAAGTAGAAGCATTTTTTATTAAGTGACTTCAAGTATAAGTAATGTCATTTCATAATGATCATAAGGCATATTTATAATCTATATCTATATATTACTAAAAGCTGAAGCGTAGCATTTAATGTTGCTATGCTCACATTGAGCCACATCAGCAGCCATGTCATTTCTATCATCTTTTCTAAATTTTTCCTATAATTTTAAAATAGTTTTTATCAATTTTAAAATGCTGATAAATATAAAATATTTTACAGCCCTATCTGCACCTTAAATCCCACTTCTTATACATTTAATTACACCATAAAGCCCAAACCCAAAGCCTTTTCAACTGATACCTTTTAAAACCCTCTATTTTCACGGTTTCAACTTTTTGTTTTCCTGCATGGTTTCAATTTCCTCTCCCCACGTTTTAGTTCTTTCCCCTTCCCCACTTTGTTCTACGTTTTCACATTTAATTCACGCCAGACTCTCTCCCTTCTAACGTTGGCCTCTTTGTCTTCTTTCCTTCCTGTCTTCCTCTCCTCACACTACTATATAAATACTAACAGAGGCGGGATGATTCAATTGAGGTATCTCTAAATCCCAGTTTCTTTTGTGGTCCATTCTTTTGCTTCATTTTTTTTTTCCTCTTTTTACTGCCTTTTTCGTGCTGTGGTGTGGATGATTGCTTACTGCCTCTTTCATAGGGTGTTGAATTTTTTTTGATTGCTGGGTTTTTTAATTGGAGTTTTACCTCTTTGGGTCTGTTCATTTTGAGTATTTTTATTACTGGTTTTTTTTTTTCCTTAATTCGATGTGATTCCGATGACTTAGTATGACTCTGATTTCTTAGCGTAGTGATGTGGTGTTTGCTTCTGCTGTTTTCCAACAATTGGTATCAGCGCCTACTTCAATATCATGATTGTATAATATGTTGATTGGGTTTTAGAATCAAAGCAAATTGTTTTCCTGGTGTTTCAATTTTCTGCAGTAATTTTTCTGCATAATTGTGTTTATCATGGTCTTTGGTTTAGACATGGTTTGATATTCATGGTTTTGATTTTAAGTCATTGTGCAAGCGTTTTTATTTTGTGCTAAGATTGTGTTTTTTAATCGAGATTTATAAGGCTGCTATGGTGTGGCTGATTGTTTACCGCCTCTTTGTTAGGGTGTTGAATTTTTGATTGGTGGGTTTGTTAATTGGAGCTCTACCTCTTTTGGTTCTGTTCATTTTGAGTTTTTTTGAAAATTGCTGGGTTTTTAATTCTATGTGATTCCAATGACTTAGTGTGACTTTGATTTCTTAGTATAGTGTTGTGGTGTTTGCTTCCACTCTTTTCCAACAATTGGTATCATAGCCTACTTCAATATCATGATTGTATAACATGTTGATTGGGTTTTAGAATCAAAGCAAATTGTTTTCTTGGTGTTTCAATATTCTGCAATAATTTTTCTGCATAATTGTGTTTATCATGGTCTTTGGTTTAGACATGGTTTGACATTCATGGTTTCAATTTTAAGTCATTGTGCAAGTGTTTTTATTTTGTGCTAAGATTATTTTTTTTAATCGAGATTTATAAGGCTTAAATCTCTCTCCCCACCTAAGATGTATCAAGATGGGATTATAACGACATGCCATCTTTTATTCATCCTAGAAATATGGGTAGGTCTAATTTACTAACCGTTATTATAGTAAAAAAATCTGGGTGGGTCTATAAAATATGTCGTTGCAAGTTTCAACTTCCCATTAAATATGTAATAAACTTAAAATACGTCTGGGAAGTTGATGCATCCTATTAAAATACGTCTTTCAAGAAGAGCAAAACATTATAGTAAACATTTTATGCATCCTATTAATCTAGGTGGTTCTTACTTGCAAGTTTCAACTTCCCATTAAATATGTAATTAACTTGAAAGACGTATTGTAAAATGTTTTGCTCCTTTAGTTAATTAGTTAATTACATACTTCAAAAAATTAGTTCTTTAGTTCAAATTAGTTACAAAAAAAATAAAAAAAAATAAAAAAGTAGAGCAAATTAGTTCTTTAGTTCAAACATTTTATAAATTACGTCTTTAGTTCTTTTTTGAGCAATACATCTTTCACATATTTTCAATGCGTCTTTCCCATTTAATATCTGAAGTTGAAAGTATGTAATTAACTAATGAAAAAATATTTTTAATTAATTTTATAGATCTTTTTCATGTGAGAATGATATATTTTTAATGGCAATTTTTTAATGAAATTGGAGGGAAGACCTAAATTGCAGGCAATTTTTTATTGGCAGTATCTCAATAGGTAATATGTAAATTTTGATTTTGACAGTTTTTAGAGTACTATTGCATTATGTTCAATCAGAGGCATTTGTAAAAATGTTCATGCCCAAGCCAGTGATAATTGAATGATTACTCTTTATGTACTCATATCATAAAGGCATCTATGGAAAACTCTGATAAGATAAGCTGCATTTACTCAAGAACTTCTCCATTATTAGATTTGGTCACATGTATTTGGAAGTCCACTAAAATATGTTAAATGATTTAAATTCTTATATAATTATTATTCATTCTTGCATTACTTTTTTTTTCTTATTTATTTATTGGTGATTCACAAGTGACATAGATTGATTTAGAGCTATTACCACTATGGAGGTAGAAGTAGCAGTATTTTGGATAAAAAAACATATATATGAGCGATCTCGGCTTGATATAGTTGCACATACTCCAAACATATTACTTCTCCTTTTCTGCAGTGTATTGTTTAATGAGTTGCTTTGCTAGGAAATTCCATTGTCAATCGAACAGTTTATGTAACCAAAGGAATTATCCAAAAGAAATAGAACATTGTTGAATGAGTTGCTTTGCTAGGAAATTCTATTGTAAATAAAGTTGGAGTTGTTTATTCAAGTATGTCTAACTCTCAATTATAAATAAAATGAAAAGGTTATGCTAACATATTTTTATATTATCTTTCGGTATGCTAAAATAATTTTTATGTTATCTTTGGGTTGTGTAGGATGTTCAATTTTTCTATCAATTTTTCATGGATTATCTATTAAATTGCAAGTTCAAAAGCTGGAATATTTCTTTAGGTATCACTAAATGTCGGTTGTAAATAAAATGAAATGTTTTACTAAAATAGTTCTCATATTATTTTTGGTGGTGTAAGCTGTTCGTATTATCCACCACTTATTTGAAATGATTTTTAGGTGGGTGTAATCAAATGGCTTTCTATAATTAAGACAAAATATTTAATGAAGAGATACCACTACCTCTAGAATTGTTTCAAAGACACAAATCAGAGCTTAATTCTCTATGAGATTGAATATATGTCATTGATCAGTGAAATGGGCAGCTTAGGAGAGTATAAAAGTTAAGGGGGATAAAATAGTGCAAAAGATAGGGGTCCTCAAGTTGTCTTTCTTGGGTTCATAAATTTCGAACTGTAGAAGGAAAAACAAAAAAACAAAAAAAAAAAAAACAAAAAAAAGAAAAGAAAAGAAAAAGGATGACATATAGAGCATGTAGGTTAGAATTTGGGGTAGTGCTAAAATAGGCAGTGGAAGCTTTTAACACAAAGTGAAAGAGTAAAAATAGAGGGATATTAAAACCAAAAATAGAGATTAAAAAAAAAATGATGTTGGTCTAAAAAATGAGGTTGGTTTAAGTATTTGGGTTGGGTCTTATCTTGTGATAGTTTCATTTATAATGGAACTACATAAGGCAGGAATCTTCAAATAGTCTTAGAAAAATGCTCTTCATGTTTCTTGTATGAACTTACTTAACAACCAAGAAGACACTATAAATAGATGACAGCAAAATCAATGCACCCCAAAACATAAAATATTAGATCTTTTTGATTGTGTGTATTTGCACGTGAGTGTTTGTGTTCATTCATTAAAAAAAAACAAAAGAAGTTCTTGGTGTTCAATGATGTGGACACCTATCATTGTTTTAATTACCATTTTACCCACCCGTTGCTCACAGGTTACCAGTTAAGTTGCACGTTTTAAAGTTGGATTGCTTATTCAAGAATGTCTAACTCTCAATTATAAATAAAATGAAAAAGGCTATGCTAAAATATATTTTATATATTTTTTTTTTTTTTTTTGAGAATGATTTTATATCATCTTTTGGTTGTGTAGGTTGTTCATATTTTCTACCGGTTGATTATGAATTATCCATTAAATTGCAAGTTCAAAAGCTGGATTGTTTCTTCAAGTATGTCCAACGAATATAATTTCCACATTCTATTCCAAATACTAATCTCTAATAATACACAATTAATTCCATCACCAAAACCTCCAATCACCATGAATCTTGCAATATATTGATCATAAATATATAATGTAGCTTGAGTAGTAATGCACAGAAAAATATTAATAATTAATAATATATAATAATAACACTATCAAAAACAAATTTATCACGTGCAAAGCGTGGGTCTGCGACTAGTTTTTATATAAACTTGTGATTCTTCACAAATGTCAAGTGTACTTGCATGAGAAGAATATTTTAATTGTCACAATATTTCCACTCTGCTTGCAATGGTGGCTCTCTCCATAGCCCGTCTATGGTCCTTCTCCACTGTATGTGGCCTCTTTCCAACCTTCCACACACAATCCACCTGCTTTTTCTAACTTTTCACAAATCTTCCTAGTCTTTACCCAAGCATCTTTATCTCTTTCCTCCAACTAATCCCACGTTTTCTTTTTTCCCACATCTGGAAAACATCAACCCAAAATCCAACACTTTCACATCTAACAAACATCAACACAACCCAATTTCTCAATAACAATTTCAAACATCTATCTCCCTAAATACCCTAAATCTCCTTTGCTTTCCCGTTATTTGTGTTTTCATCCCAACATCTTATCTTCCCACCCAATCATGGAAACCAATACCAATAAACCAAAACTTACAATAATAACCCACAACCAAAAACTTCCCCACTACTCAAATTCATCCCTTTCTCTCCCAGCAAAACCTGAGGCAGCCAAAGAACTATCATCACTCAGTCTAGCTGGTCGTTTAATAGCACGCAAAACCATCAACAAAAACAAAATTAGAGCAATCCTATCTAAAGCTTGGAAAACAACCAGTGGTGTCTTAGTGAATGATGTGGGAGACAACCTTTTCCCTTTCAGGTTCAATATTGAAGATGACAGACAAACCATTCTTGACCTTGCCCCTTGGTTTGTTGAAGGATTTCTTTTGGTCCTTAAACCATGCAGTAGCCTCACCCCTATTTGTAACATTGACTTCACTTGGTCACCATTTTGGGTCCAAGTACACAACCTCCCTCCTGACTGGATGTACAAAGAAAATGCAAACACTATTGGGAACCAACTGGGTTAGCTACTGGATTCTGAACTCCCAGTCAAGGGCAGCCTTTGTTGGAACAAGTTCCTTCGCCGCAAAGTCTAGGTTGATGTCAATGAACCACTCCTTTGTGGCTTCTATCTAGAATGCCATCCAAAACCAAATATGTGGATAGATTTCAAATATGAGAAACTTCAAGATTACTGTTTTGGATGTGGCAAACTTGGGCATGCTAGAAGCCAGTGTACATCACCTATCCACCACAGAAGTCCTCTGCACTATTTTCATCTTGGCCCCTGCGGATTTGGCCCTTGGATCAAAGCAGGCAACTCCGGCCTCAAGGCCCTCACTTGGCTTGAATTTCTCAAAGAGGAGGCTGCTGATTCAAGCCCTTCTTTTTCTGACACAAGTAATACCCAGGTCAGTAACTTACCCCAAGAAACAAACCAAAACACTCCACCAACCTCCCTCAAGTCAAATCCCCAAGCCATCCTCCCCGTAATTTTAGCATCACCCTCTAACACCTCCCACCCAAATCCCATATCCCCATCCCCTCATTCCCATTTCCCAACCACAAAGCTCTTGTTAAATCCCATCACCACCCATAATCTCTCTGATAACACGTTACAGCTAGAAACATTTAGGAACTCTCACCCTCCTACCCTTTTACCTAACATAACCCATCTAGACACTTGTATCCATAAGCCAACAATCACAGTGGGCCCTTCTCTTAACCGAACCCAACATCAACTTGAGCCCACTAAAAGCCCACAATCTATCCTAGAGTCTTTAATCCCCTTTCTTAGGCCTAACATCCTTGACTCTAATCCATTAGGATCATGGCTCAAAGCTCCTGAAGCCCAATCTCATATCCTCCAATGGATCACTTTTGTCAACCTTAATGAAAAACCATCATCCAGCCCAACTTCTCATGCCTTGACCTCTCTTCCCTCCAAATTCAAATCCCTATGGATACCTCCACAACTACCAAACAAAAATTCCCCTCATCCCCAAAAAATTCTAACAACAAAAAGTCGAAGTTAAAACTTCTACCACCTCCATCCTGCCCTCCTTCGCCTGAGCATGGCCCCTTCTTCCATCCTGGTTCTTACCCCCAGCATCTTAAAGCCAAACTGAAATGGAAGACATTAGCTAGAACCAAAACCCATTCCCAATCCACCCCTTCAATTTCTGATCTGGTTTTACCTATAGCTGAGCAGGCGGGCCTACCCATGCCCCCAACCCCCCCCCCCCCCATGAAGTTTTTTTCTTGGAATTGTTGTGGCTTTGTCCGGGTTGCGGCAATCCAAAAATTCAAGGGCCTTTTGAGAGATGTCAACCCCGATTGCATCTTTCTTTCTGAAACAAAAATTCCTAAACAAAAAATTTCTCCTCTTCTTACCCAATTTGGTTTTGTAAATATTGTCTATATCAATCCAATTTGAAAAGCTGGCAGCCTTTGCTTTGCTTGGAAAAATGGTTTGGATATTGAACCCCTCTCCTCCAACAACAACCTCATCAATGTCATCATCTTCTCTGATCCCCCAAACACTCCCAGGATGCTTTCCCTAGTATATGGTCCTCCATACTTTTCTCTCAAAGCCAACTTTTGGAACAATCTTGAAACCATTATAAACTCTTTTAGTGGAGCTTGGGTGGGGATTGGTTATTTCAATTGCATCCTCTCCCAGTCAAAAAAACAAGGGGGTCGCCCTTTTGCCTCATCCTCCGATGGTGGTTTCTCTGGCTTCATCACCAACAATGGTCTCATCGACCTTGGTTTTCAAGGTAATAAATTCACTTGGTCAAACAAAAGTTCTGTTGGTACCATTAAATAGCATTTAGACCGAGCAATTGCAAATGACCAGAGGAGGCTTCTCTTCCCGCGTGCCAACCTCCTTCACCACCCCATTATTGCCTCTGACCATGCTCCAATCTTTCTCTGTACCATAGGGGAAGCCAGTAACACACCTAAACCCTTTTGCTTTGAATTAATGTGGACCCATAATCCCTCCAACTTTGCCATTGTCAAATCTGCCTAGTCCAAACAATTCATTGGCACTCCAGCCTTTTGCCATTCCCAAAAAATAAAAGAATCCAAATCCGCTTTGAAAAAATGGAATAGAGATGTCTTTGGCAACATCCACTTTAAAATCAAGACTCTCACTGCTCAAATAAACACAATCCAAGACCTTCCTCCCTCTGATTCCAACCTTTCCTTAGAAAACTCTCTTTTGTGTAAGCTCAATGAATGCATGATTCGTGAAGATATGCATTGGCATCAAAAATCAAGAAATCAATGGTTGACCTCTGCTAACCTCAATACTAGATTCTTCCATCTATCCACCATTATCCGAAGAAGGAAGAATGCAATTGATTTTATAAAAGATGAAAATGGTACTTGGTTGTCAGGATGCCATCTGGTTAGTAATTGTTTCATCAATTACTACAAAAATCTTTTCACCTCCCAACATACCAATCCAAGCCATCATATCGATCTCTCAAATATTATTCCTCACTCTATATCCTTTAAAGAAAACGAAGCCGTATGTGCCATCCCTTCTAATGATGAAATAAAATATGTTGCTTTCAGCTTTGCATCTTCCAAATCTCTTGGTCCCGATGGTATGTTTGCCATTTTTTACAAATCCTATTGGGGTACTGTTGGCAACGAAGTCATCACCATGGTTTAATCTTTTTTTGCCAGTGGTCTCATGTTAAAAGAAATGAACCACACCTTCATCACTCTTATCCCCAAGACCCCTAACCCATCCACTGTTCATAATTTCCTCCCAATTAGCCTTTTCAATATTTCTTACAAAATAATCTCCAAAACCTTAGCCAATCACCTAAAAATTCTCCTCCCTAAACTCATCACTCCATGGCAAGCCGCCTCTGTTCCTGGTAGAAACATCCAAGACAATTCAATCATCGCACATGAAATTTTCCACACCTTTCATCAAAAACGCACAGGCACTTCTGGAATGGCCCTAAACCTTGACTTGGAAAAAGCTTTCGACAAGGCCGAATGGCCTTTTTTGCTCTCAATCTTCAAGCATTTTGGTTTCTCAGACAAATGGATTTAAATGATTAGTCAATGCATCTCTACGCCATCCTTCTCCATATTAATAAATGGCTCTCCAGCAGGTTTTTTCACCTCTAACCATGGCATTCATCAAGGTGATCCCATCTCTCCTTTCCTCTTTATTTTGGTTACTGATGTTTTGTCTAGATTATTTCTTTAGAAAGAGGCTGAAGGTTCTCTCCAAGTCATCAAGATTGCAAGAAATTGCCTCCCAATCTCGCATCTTATGTTTGTTTATGATCTTGTGGTATTTTCTCAAGCTAACCATGACGACCTTGCAGCAGTCCAATCTTGCTTAACTCAATTTTAGACTTGGTTTGGGCTTTCCTTCAACAAGAGGAAATCGGCAATAACTTTTAGTCGAAATGTTCCTCCATCATGCAAAATCTCTCTACGCAACCTGATTGGTTTGAACCAACCAACTTCCAAGAATTTCTACCTTGGGCTTCCCACTCATATCCAAAGAGGTCACCAAGCTCAGTTCAACATCATTTTGGAAAAAATCAATAGCAAAATTTCTGGTTGGAAAGCAAAGATTTTATCTCAAGCTGCCAAAGCTACTCTTATAAAGTTTGTGCTATCCTCAATACCATCTTATTGGATGTCATCCTTTTAGCTACCAAAGTCTATTTGTAGCAAAATTGATGCTAGACTCAGAGATTTTTTCTGGGGTTTTATTTATTCAGGTCACCATATCTATCCAAAAGCGTGGGATTCTTTATGCAAACCAAAATCTGCTGGGGGTTTGGGCTTCCGTCATGCTCATGACATTAACAATACTCTAATATCCAAACTTGGGTGGATTATTGCATCTAGTGTAGATAAACCTTGGGCCAACCTCCTTCAATCCAAATATCTTCGTGGTCGTCCCTTCCTAACCTCTACCCTCCAACAAAACTCATCTTACATTTGGAAAGGCATTCACAAAAGCATCCCTTTGATAAAAAAAAGGTTACTGCTACCTCATTGGATCAGGTTCTTTGGTGAACATTTGGCATGACCCATGGATTCCCTCTCTTCCATCCTTCACCCCAACCCACATAACCTTGCTGCCAAACCAACAATTGGTTTCTGAACTAATTGTTCCTAAAACTAGACAGTGGAACCGAGCTTTTCTTCACAACCTCTTTGCACATGATACAACCTCTTCTATTCAACAAATCCACATTCCCTTCACTCCAGTTGCAGATTCCATTATTTGGGCAAAATGTCCAAGTGGAAAATTTTCTATCAAGTTGGCTTACCTTGCTGACCAAAATGCTAGATTCTCAAATTCTGGTCCCCTTACTGATGTTGAATGGAAGAAATTATGGTCCATGAAGTTCAATGAAAGACTCAAATACCACATTGGGAAAATTGCGTGGGGTGTTCTCCCCACTAGAGAATTCCTTGCTTGAAGAATTGTTGGGTTGGATTCATCCTGTCCCCGGTGTCATCATCATCAAGAATCGGTGGTTCATATTTTGTTTGAGTGCCCTTTTGCCATTATTGTATGGAGGCACACAAGTATCCCCATCAATCTATCTTCCATCCCACCAAAGTCAGCTTCTGATTGGGTTAAGTCCATCCTAAATCCTGTGAGTCTCCTTGGTCTATGCCCATCAGTTGGCCTATCTTTCTCCCTATTAGCTGCAATCACGTGTGACCGCATCTGGTGGAGCAGAAACAAACTAATTTTTGATGATCTGTTCAACCCTCCTAATTGGCTTGCTGCTGACATCAACAGATCCTTCAAATCCCATTCTGAAGCATGGCTGTCCATATCCCCCTCTACTACCTCTCAATGGCGCCCCCCACCAACAAGTTGGATCAAATTCAATTTTGACGCTACCATTAGACCAAATGCAACATTCATCTCTATTGTTGGCCGTCATCCTAAGGGTATGATTATCTCAGTTTGTACAGTAAAGGAACCTTCTCAATCCCCGGTTTGGGGCGAAGCCAAAGCTGCCTTCCTTGCCATGTCCACAGCAATAAATCTTGGTTACAAGTTTGTGATTTTTGAAGGCGATGCCAAGGTTGTCATTGAGTCTATAGTTTGCTCATCTTCTGATCCTCCATGGGAAATCTCTTCCATTATCTCAAACATCCGCAACCTTATTCTTTACTTTTCAGTTGCAAAATTTTCTTTTTGTTATCGTTCATGTAATGAGCTTGCTCATTAATTAGCCCGTTGGGCGTGTATCTCTCCAAATTGGGGACCCCAATCCATCTCTTCTATCCCTCCATGGGTCTTTTGTAAGGAAGTTGATGGATTGGTTCCCCAATTGTTGTCCTTGCCATTTTAGTAATATATCCTCTTACTTTAAAAAAAAAAAAAAAAAAAAATGAGCATCTTCTGTACCATAAAGTGTGTACCGCTCCCTGTACCACCAATAAAAATTGACATCTGCCGTCTCTGTTTTGTTTTCCTTCTCAACTAACAGGGAGGCAACCTGCGACTCTGTTAGTCACGTTAATTTATTTTAACGTTAGTCAGGTTATATGACAATTGTGGGTCACGTGGCTCACTTAATTAATGCACTTACTACCTCACGTGAGTAACTTCAGCAGATTTAAAAAAAAAAAAAAAAATTTATTCTTTTTCCCTTCTTTGTTAAGTGGTCCTCACGTTTGGTCCTGTTCAATTTGCTCTGCTGCCGCTGCTTTTTCTTATTTCTGATTTATAGTTCATGTTAATTTTGAAAGAAGCACAACAAGGCAAGCAAGCTAACTATTGTTGCAGAACGCTTACAGTAAGTTCTCTCTCTTTCAATATTAGTTGTTACATATGTTTTTTTTTTTCTTTATCTTTTTTAAGTTTTTTGTTTCATAAGAATTAAGATTTTGAAATATGTAGTTATAAGTTATAACTGTTAATATATATATATATATATATTATACAGTTTTAGACACCTCAACAATTGTTGTTTATCAAATAAAATAATTGTGCTGTTTTTGTTTAATGTTTAAGGTCATGAGTGATAGTAATAACAATAGTAAGAGTGATCATCAATCAATTCGAAAATTGAATTTTGAAGATGAGGATTTACCTATGATAGTTGAACCAGTAGTGGAGCCTAATTAACAGATAGCAAGGATGAAATTCATGCTAATGTACTAGAAGAAGTTGTTCCAAAAATAGGAATGGAGTTCGGAATTGAACAAGAAGCATATGATTTCTACAACAATTATGCACATGATGTTGGGTTTAGCATTAGGTGAAGCAAGGGGTTTAGAGAAGACATGAAACCATGTTTAGATAGAAAATTTTGTTGCTCTTGCCAAGGCATACGAGGGAATGAAAAAAGAGAGGACAATGTGAAATGCCATCATCTAGAAAAAGGATGTGGTTTTTTGGTTGAGATGAATATTAGTTGTAGATCTATTGAAAAATATTATGTTGTCAAATTTGTGGCAAAGCATACGCTTGTATTAGCTTCTCCTAGTAAGCGCATATTCCTTAGATCTCAAAAGACCATTACTCCTGCCCAAGCTGTTGAAGCTGTATTAACAAATAGTTCTAGAATTGCACCGAAAGCAAGTACAGGGCTAATGGCTAGAAGGGTAGGTGGAATTGACAATCTTGGCTTCATTCCTAAGGATTATAACAATTATTTGTGTACAAGACAAACAAAAGATATGAAAATTGGGGATACAGGTGGCCTACTTGAATATCTACAAAAAAAAATGCAATCTAAAGACCTTAATTTTTCTTATGCAATTCACGTTGACCTTGATGATCTTATTACAAACATTTTTTGGGTAGATGGTAGGATGAAATTGGATTATGAATATTTTGGAGATGTAGTGTGCTTTGATACAACTTATAAAAAAAATAAAGATGGTAGGCCGTTTGCATTATTTGTTGGAGTAAATCACCATAAGCAAAGTATCATCTTTGGTGCTGCATTGTTATATGATGAAACATGTGAAACTTTCATGTGGTTGTTTGACTCTTTTGTGAAGGAAATGTTCGGTAAGAAATCACTGACTATCCTCACAAACCAAGATGCTGCAATGGCAAAAGCATTAGCTTCACAATGGCCAAAAACACACCATCGTTTGTGTGTTTGGCATATGTACCAAAATGTTGCTAAGCATCTTAGCGATGTATTTGAAAGCAGTAGTAGTTTTGTGACAAACTTTAGCTGACTTTTTAAATGCATGGGATGAGATGCTTGATAAATATAATCTTAACAAGAGAGCCTCACTCAGGATTATGATTCCAAGTATTGAAGGCAAATGTACATCCTCAAGGACAAGACTCCTAGCTTTTGTACTAGTATTGCTGGAACAAGTTGGAGCACTAAAGAAATTCTGGATGACATGAAAAAATGTGGCCATAGTTTTCAGGTTTCGTTATCATTATGCACTCACAATATAGACAACTATTTTTATTTAAAGAAGAAGAAGAATAAAGAACCTTGCAGTCTTCTACAATTCTTTCTTTGATTGGATTCTTACTTGAAGATACCTATATCAGAATATTCAAAATTAATAAGCTTTGGCTTGACAAATCATTACCTTGAGTATGTAAAAGGTGCTAATGATTTTGCAAGGCTCTTAATCATATCTAACCTACTAAAAGTATTTTAGCATGCTAGTGAAGATCTTAATTCTAATGTTAATATGAATTCATTTAGGTTTTTACGTTACTTTTATGTCCAAAATTTGTCATAAAATTTAAAATACCAAGTGCACCAACATTTTCCTAAATATATTAATGCATACTCTCAAGTTCTGTAACAAAACTAGCACATAATGCACAACAAATTTAAGACTATAAAATGCGTAGAAGAGGTATGCTAAATAGGTTTCTTTTTCCTCTAGCAAAAAGGAATTATGTAGGATTTGTATGTACAAATTTTAAGAAAAAAGTTGTATATACACAATTCTTTTAGACAAATGAAGCTACCTATTGTCAAATATTATGGTGTGTCTTTATGTGTTAAGAATGACTAATTTTTGATGTATATCTCTTTTTTGAAACAGATTATCCAACACCATGATTTTTTCTGGATGATTGTCTCCATGAATATTTTCTTCTTTTTCCTAAATTATTGAAGGTTAGTACTATTTTTTATCAACAATGCTCAAGTGAAAATCTATTTTTATTTTGAATTAATAGGTAAGATGATTGATGAATATTATGCATTTACAACTACTTATCAGCATGTTTGGCCCCTGAAAATTTGTGAAGAGCACATATCAAAGTTAAAGAGCTATAGTGTAAAAGAATCATACTGTACATTTTCTTTGTATTCAAGCCATTTAAAGACCTTAATTTGTTCATGATATTTTTATAAACTACTGATATCTTTGACTTGAGATGTCAATTTATCAAAATTTGAAATTTTCATTTGAAAATGGAAGTAATCCAATAATCACTAAGCACCACTAGTAAAGATTGTTGTTGAAAAGAGGAAGACAATTAATTGTTATGCTAATATTAAGAACTTGATTTCCAATTTTCATTGGTTATCTTTGGGGTTTATTCTCAATAGTTAGATTTTCCAAATGCAGAAGGTGGAAAAGCTAAAATTGATGTGCCTACAGTATGTAGCAGCAACTTAGTGATTGATATCATTTATCATTGAGATTCTCAAGCTAGAAGAATTGTTGGATGGCCTAGTTGGGAATTCAAAAAGTCCATCAAGGGCAGTTAATTTAACTCCTAAAAGATCTAAGATCCTATTTCTATTATGTAAGTAAAGTGACACATAGGCATCATTGTTTCTCTATTTGTATGTCTCTCTCTCTCTCTCTCTCTCTCTTTCTCATTCACAGTTTTTGTAGCAAATTCAAGAGAGAATTTAATGTTGAACTTGAGAGCAACATTAAAAATGGAAACAGTGTAGGCATCTTTGGGATTGGGACTTCTCCTAATAGGCATTTTAAAATGGGTCATGCTAACAGATGCCCTTAGGACAATGGTTAACAATTCATTTTAGAAAAGTTTTGATATCACTTTTATGGGAAATGGAAAAAACTATCAAAACATTAATTGCTTTTTTTTTTTTTTTTTTCCTTTTCCCATAAAAATTTTCTTTAAATGGATTGTTAACCATTGCCCTAAGGGCATCCATTAGCATTTCCCTTTCAAAATTTTCGAGGAAGAAACAACATAATTTTTGGGGGATTGGTAGGGTTCTTTGGGTTGGTGTCGAATAAGGTGTTGAAATTTGAACTCAATTTTAGCAATAATTCACTACCTTTCTTTGGAATCAAGTGTAAATTAACCAAACAATGAAATTTGTGATAACTAGGATTTTAAATCATGGGAGTTCAAATTCCTTCATTTGTTAATTTCCATGTAAATAGCAAAGTTTCATCCAAAAGCAAAATTATGGGTTTAAAATTTATTAGGTTCTCTCATATGTGAGAGACTGAGAAGAGGGTGAACTTCGTCCTAATGTCTCAAAATTAAATTTCCAAACTAAATGCTAGAAAAGTAAAACATTTTACAAAAAATATTAATGTTTTTTAATATATTAAACCAAAAAATTTAGGTCGTATAAATTTTCATAGTATATTCTAGCCTCATCACACGCATTCCACGTGTGCGACAAGGCTTTTTTTTTTATTATTGAGTTTAATGTTGTAATTTTTCAATTTGAATTTGTCTATTGTTAGTGAGGTTACACGAGAATGAATTTTTAAGAAACTAAAATTTAAGATTTTGAAAATGAGTAAACCGCAAGGTTTATTGTGTGCTAATTTTTTTTTTTTTTTTTTAATAGTGTGCTAATTTTTAAGATAAAAGTTTTTATGGTAGTTTTTTTCTTTTTGAATTTTGTTGAATTACAATTTCACCCCTATTTTAATTTTTTTAGGAATAAGGATTATCTAATTAGGTTAGGGGTATTTTTACATTTTTTGAAGTTATAACTAACTTTCTTAGTCATCTTAATATATAGATTATAGAGATTGCAACTAATATATAGGAAAAAATATAAAAAAGAACCCTTGTATTTTAGTTCAAATTCAAACTGGCCCCTTCGTCCTAAAAAAAAAAAAAAAAAAAAAAAAAACTGGCCCCTTAGTCTTTTAATATAAAATTAAGATCATAGTACATTATTGTTTTCTAAAGTTTACTTCTTTTAGCCCCTAATGTTTCAATTGAGCAATTTTAGTCCCAAACTATCAAAAATGAGCTTTATTGATCATTTCATCTAGTTCAGTCCACTAATCTTAACTTTATTAATGTTGTTGTTTAACGTTTTATGTTGTAACTACACAATTTCATATTTTATTCCATTTATTCCACTTATTAATTTTGGTTCAACGGAAAGCACAAATCAATGGGTGACTTATCGGCATGAGTCTGTAATTGAATAGCCCCCACAAGATTGATTCTAATTAGCTCTTTAACATATCAAAGCGCGACCCTATTCAAGCAACAAAATATCTTGGAACGCCCTTTAAGAAAAAACAATCTAGCCATAATAGGCAAAATTTACCAAATAGCATGTTTTTAGAAAATATTTAGGAAAGTAGTACACGGACGAAGTTAATAAGTAAAGTAGACTATTTTTTGAACTCGAGTTGCAAAAACAGTTTACTTAACTAATTAACTTCAGTCATATGCTATTCATCAAAATTTTTTCTAAAATTGTACTATTCAGCAAATTTTGCCAGCCATAATGTTTTGCTTTTTGCTAAGAGACTTTAGTGAGGCTCTCTCTCTCTTTTTTTTTTTAAGAACTTCCAAAACTGTTTTTTTCCGAAGTCAGTTTGTTTCTCAGTATCATCCAAAAGGCTATGTGCATTTGATTTTGTGTCAAAAGAAATTCTTGAACCTGATTTGAGGGGTGAAGACCCAACTACAAAAGATAAAAGCCCAGGTCAAGAGCCATTAAGCATCTTGGAGAAGAGTATGCACCACAATGCACTGAACATCTAGTTAGCAGCCATTATCTATTTCTTCTATAAATAATACTACAAGTACTTTGGTTTTGTTACTTTCTTTGTAAGGTAAAGACTTTTTGAATTTTAGGGGGGCAAGGGCATAAAATTAGATAGGTGGCAAAGGCAGCTTGTCTTTGTAGTTTTTTATTTTCCCCTCTCTGCATAGTACATATTTTGAGTGAAAAGTACGAGGAAGAGCAACTAGTTTGTGATCTCCAATAATTAAGGTCAGCAATTGAGTGTTTATAATTTTTTGTTTTACCCAATGTTTAATTGGTATCTTTCTTATTGGAGGGAATTTCAGGGGGAAGAAAAACTTTCCTTAAAATGAACCTGGGATACTTAATCATAATAGTGGTTTCGTATATGTGTGTCTGTGTGGTGAAAGCATGAGATTCAAAATCAATATCTGTACAGTGGCTCAGTGCCTAGAGGTTCAAACGTTTTTTCCCCTCATTTCTATATTGTGTTGGCTTGATAAGGAGTGTGCAGCAGTTCAACGTGAGCAAAGTACAAGTCAATTTGTTTCAAGCAACAGTGCCAACACAGAAAATTTAAGCAGCACAATGTAGGCCAAGGTTGATTGAAAATGAGGACAGGCTTCCTGGAGCTGTTCTGCTTGCAAGGGCAAGGCTTCAGGAGAGGTTGAGAGGGGTGCCTCTTTCTGCAAACAGGTCAGTGCTTACTTTGATATGCAATTTGGTATTTTTCAAGGGTGAGTTTGGACAGTACATGAAAATTATTATCTATTTTATGTCATCAATAATATGTTTATGCCAAAATTGTCGTTATACATCTGCGCAATACCAAGATTGACAGCCACCAATGCTGTTGACGGTGAAGTTACGAAAGTATTGAATCAATCAATCTGATACCATAATTTCAAGTCTGATGATGAATCCAATTTTCTTATCTGGCTCCACTTTTAGATGGACTTCTATGTGTAAAACTGGGTTATAGTGACCCATTTAATTTGTATGGAAAGGCCAGAAAAATCTTCAACTTGTTTGCAATTAATTATCCTGTACATGATGTCCGTAATTTAAATTTCTTGTGACAGAAGTATTTATGATTGGAGGGATTGCATAATGTGTGAGTGTGTATGTTGGATTGTGTTAACACTTAACAGTCCTATACTGTCAAGGATGTTTAGCATATCACAAAACTAGGCCAACCAAGAACAACATAACTGGTTTTAATTGTTTTTAGTTCAAAAAACTGGTTGAAAATGGGATGGAATATGTTCCTTTAAAAACCTAGTTTTAACTTTGGTTCTTTCAAATATACATTCTCTCCAAAATCAAGTTCTGAAAATTTTGATGTACGTTTTCACATGCATACTCTCACCATTATCTAGTTTTAAATTAGAAAATTTTGCATGCAAATTAGACAAACTGGTTTTGATATAATTCTAGAAAAACTTGAAATAAAATAAAGGGAATTATTCTAGACAAACTTGAAATAAAGTTTTGCATGCAAATTAGACGGACATTGTGATCCTAAGTTTTGGGGACCCACTATAATTTTGCTCTGAATTCCCCTTTGGAGGAATTGAATTTGGTTTGGTAATTGGAATGGCTAATTCTACTGGCTCTCACCACCGGGTTCAATTACAAAGCTCAGTGAACATCTTGCCCACTTACCAGAGAGAGTAGTGTGTATTCCTTTAATCTCATTTTACGACTTAATATTAATAGTGCAGCAATTCAGGCTGTTGGGACAAGACACTGTAATTTATTGCGACGAAATTCTCCTAATATATTTTATTTCTTTTAACAAGTGCTGAATTCTATGCTTGTATTAATCAAACGTGCGACAATATCCATTATGGGAATTCTAAATATTCACAAATTATTGGTGAATATCTCTTGTACCATCAAATTGAATTTGAAACGGTTGGACTTATTTTAATGGATGGCTTCTTCAATCATTGTGTTTCTCATTCAATTTTGATTTTTTGTCAAATTTTTCTTAGGCTTCCGTTCTTTTTATGATTTCCCAGTATCTTGAACCTCTAAATTATTTGCTAAATTATTTTAAATCATTAGTTTTTTTCCCTAGAAATGTTTTTGTAATCTGGGCTTCCTACACGTGTGAAAGTTTTGGCACTGACCAAATTATGTCGTTTTTTTTTTTTTTTTTTTTGAGGGTGACCAAATTATGTCGTTAATTTGTAATTGTGTGCATGTGTAATTATTGTACCTCCTGCGCTGTTGTACACACACGAGAAAATCTGGTCTCAATTGTATTTCTTGACTGTTATTTTGAAATTTGGATGCGTGTTTTCTGTGTTTTACTGTTGTAGATTACCTTTTGATATCTGTCCTTTATTTAGGAAATTTAGAAGGTATTGACAGTCAAAACCCCACAAAGCCTATGAATGATGTTGGAAAGACCCAACAAGTAGTATTGCGGCCCAAAGCTTGCACACCACTATATATATATATATATATATATATGAAAATAAAATAACATAAATTGAAAATGCTTTTAACTTTTTCTTTTCTGATAAAGTAAAAAATATGCTTTGAACTTTTTTTTTGCTGAGTAAAATGCTTTGAGCTTGAACATATTAGAATAGACTACTCGAATAAAAGGAGAAGAGAACAATCATTAAACTTATGCATTGGTTCTTGTTCTATTTTTTATTTTTATAATTGCCAACACAACATCTATATATAAAAACAATAGTATAAATTAGGGAAATAATTTTTAAATATATTTATTTCAGGTTTCAAGGAGAAGCACAATTTGGAGTGTCAATTGGTCCTTCGTAGGTTTGTCATAGTGTAGTTCTAAGGCTCCTATAAGAAATTTAAAATTTGATTTTGGATTAATGATTTTGGAAGTAGGTAGAATTTGAACATAAATCCTTTATTTGAGAGGAAAAAAAACAGGTTCAATTATTGATTGTTGATGAGGAAGAGAATCAGTGCTCTCACAGTCAATTCTCTCCAACTCCTACAGACTTTGAGCAAACAGAGGCTCTAATAGGTCACCAGCTCAATGTCAAGAAAAATGAATTTGTTCCAAACTTGAAAGCCTTTGGTGATGAGTTTGAGTCTGAAAGAAACAGAGTCAAACGAGAAACCTATAGACCAAGCCATACCTTAGAACAAAAGAAAGAAGTGCTTACCAAATGGCAAGAATTCATGAAAGAAATATCAGCAGAAATACCTTTCTTTGAATACTTCAAGAACCATTTTAAGTGGCACAGAAAATCTTGTGTTCTTACCAAAACAAATTGGACTAAAGAGAACCAACAAGTAGTCCAATCTCGCCAACCACTTCTAGAAACCATAGTTATCAAACATCAAGGACAAAAAGTTGTTGCTTCCATATTCAAGAAACCAACTGAAGAAGAAAAACCAGTTAGGAAACTTATGGAGCAAAACAACTATACCAACTGGTGCTTAGATGTCATAGGCAAGCAATTAGATAGAATAGAAGATAGAGTAGAAAATGATGTTATCCCTCAATCCAGCAACCTTGTCAAACCTATTCAGTCTTTAGAAAAACCTTTAGTGAAATTACCAGTCAATATACAAGCCAATCGTAGATCTAAGGATAAAACAGCCTTAGAAATAGTAAACCAAAAGTTAGAAGACTTAGTTAAGAAAGAATTAGGAACTTGCTCGGCTAGCAATTCTAGCCAAACCTCTTTAGAATCTGAAAGAGAAATAGAGCAACTAGAAAACCAATTTCCAGGTTTACAAGTGAATAGGCTTCACCATCCCAAAGTAAACCCAACCAGTCTTACCAAAAATTGGTACCCCAAACCAACACCCCCTGACCTCCAGTTTGAGGAAAGAAATATTAGCAATCAGTTTTCATTAGCTTTTTTGATAAACTTTATGAATGGAATATAGATGGATTATCAGAACAAGAAATTTTGAATAAAATCCAGCACCTAACCATGGTAGCAAATAACTACCTCAATAATGAATTCACCCATACCTAAGTAATTAATCTTTTGGTCTTAGGATTCACATGTAAACTTCTGTCATAGTGGGATAAGTACCTTACAGAAGAATCCAGAGAACAGATCAAAAGTGCAATTAAAAAGATGATGATGGAAATCCCATCTTTGACAAAGCTATAGGCAGAGGTGTCCCAAATGGAGTCAATACCTTGATCTACATGATCATAGATCAACATCACAACTAGGATACATAACCAGTTAAGTAACCTCAAGTGTCACCACCACGCACCTTTAGTGCGGTGGTCACTCCACTAGTATAAATGCTTGTAGAGTGTAGGGGGCAAGGGTCGGGGTTCAAGTCTCCAGGAGGAAACTTAACACGCATATACACTTAGATTAGGCTAGAGTAGAAATTCTATCTTGTAAAAAAAAAAAAAAAAAAAAAAAAAAAAAAAAAGTTTAACCTCAAGCGTCCTACCCTCAGTGACTTTTGATGGTATGAAGATGTCTTCACCACCAGAGCCATTCTTAGAGATGATTGTAGCTCTCCATTTTGGAAAGAGAAGTTTATCAATGGTCTACCTAGTCTTTTCGCCCATAAAATTAGAGAAACCCTAAGTAATACCTCAGGAGTCATAGATTATGACAACTTGACTTATGGGAATATATCTAGTGTCATCTGTCGGGAAGGCCTAAAGATGTGCATAGATATGAAGATCAACAACCAAGCCAACAAGGATAAGAAAAAAGCCAAGTACGAAGTAGGAAACTTTTGTACCTAGTATGGTTTAATAGACGTCATAAGAAGTCCAATAACTTTAGCAGAGATGACTTCTATAAGAAAAATTGGAAAACCAAAGATTACCATAAGGTCAACAAAAAATACCTTGCACAAAAAGACACAACAAAAAGAAAGCTGAGTGCTACAGGTGTGGCAAGAAATGTCATTTTAAATCAGAGTGTAGGTCGAAAGCCAAAGCTTTGACCAACACCCTTCAAATTGACCAAACTAGCAAAGATGAGTTATTTAAAGTTTTAGAGCTTAGAAATACAGACAGTGAGTCTTCTAATAGCTCTAGTGATCATGAGATTTTCCAGTTAAACCAATCATTTTCCTCCAGAGACTCCTCCAATACCTCTTATGGTCCAAACATTAGGATAGGATGTAAAGACAGTTGTTGCAAGGACAAATCAATCAATGTTCTTAGCCAACAAGAAGAGCTTCTCCTTGATTTAATAGAAAAGATAGAAGACCCAGTTATAAAAGCCTAGTACTTTAGCAAGTTTTAGAAAGCCCTAGTCAGAGAAACCAAGGAGCCCAAACCTAAGCCTTCTGAACCTCCTATGAACCTAGAGAAAATCTTCAATAGGTTTACCAAAGCCAAGAAGGAAGTCACGGTTAGCGTCCTTCAGCTAGAAATCAAGGAAACCAAATTTGAAGTTAGAACCCTTAAAGAAGAAGTTTGGAAGCTTAACCAAGCCCTAACTATTCTTAGATCGATCATAATTTCCTTGACCAGAAAATGAAGAACCAAAATGATATTTCTCATCTATCCAAAAAAAAAAAAAAAAGGTGATATTTCTCATCGAGATAATAATGAAGAAGGTCCTTCATGCCAGAATCTCTCAGATGATGAAGAAGTAGAAAACATTTTTGATGTGTATCTAACCTTAAGCCTCAAACGCCTTGTTTTTTGGTATTAGAGCCAAGTTGGCCTCAAAAACATTACACTGTATGTTGTTAAAATAATCTTGTTTTTAGTTGATTTTACATGCATTATAAGATTACATCTATTTTATTTTAACCTAGCTCCTCTTTTATCCTCCATATTTGTTGTGTTTTCTCTATTTGTTAACAATCGAATACCTTTTACTTCACTCTATTTGTTGTTTCAAGACTAATTCTCCATGTTATCCAATTATCTCCTAGTTGCTTTCTTTTTCGAGTTTCTATGTTTATCCCCACAACTTGTTCCAAGAGAGTGCGAGTTTGACTTGTAAGTCCAGTTTCTTAGCGAGTGGTCGTGTTAGCCAAAGATACGCATTTGAGGCTTAAAGCGGAAAGGCAAATGATCATGGAATGTACCCCCTATCATAGGTCAAAGGTTAGATACGGCAATTTGAAGATAAAAGTAATTAGGTTTTGATTGTTTAACTTAGACTTTTAATTTGGAAATAATGAATAGATTGTTTAAAAGCAATTCTTCTACCAGCTCTAGGTCATCCATACCAGATATAGATTATCCTCCTCTTACAGAATCCTGTAGTAATCCTGTAATAGGAACATACCCATTTATTCAATCTTGTAATCATATGGCCTCACTCAATCTTGTAATCATGTGGCCTTAATCAGCCTTTTAATGTGGCCTCAGTCAGCTTTTTGATCCTTTTTTTTTTTGGTATCAGAGCCAAGTTGGCCTTAGAAACATTACATTGTATGTTGTTAAAATAATTTTGTTTTCAGTTGATTTTACTTGCATTATAAGATTACATCTATTTTATTTTAACCTAGCTCCTCTTTTATCCTCCATATTTGTTGCGTTTTCTCTATTTATTGGTAATTGAATTCCTTTTATTTCACTCTATTTGTTGTTTCAGGATTAATTCTCCATGTTATCTAGTTATCTCCCAGTTGCTTTCTTTTTGTGTTTTTGTGTTTAGCCCTACAGCTTGTTCTAGGAGAATGCGAGTTTGGCCTGTAAGCACAGTTTCTTAGCAAGTGGTAGTGTTAGCTAAAGATATGTGTTTGAGGCTTAAAGTGAAAAGGCAAAAGGTCATGGAATGTACCCCCTATCATAGGTCAAAGGTTACATACAACAATTTGAAGATAAACGCAATTAGGTTTTGATTGTTTAACTTAGACTTTTAATTCGAAAATAATAAATAGATTTTTTAGAAGCAATTATTCTGCCAGCTCTAGGTCATCCATACCAGATATCCCAAAAGAAACCGGAGTTGTCAATTCCAAATCTTATGAATTATCAGATGTTGAGCTAGGTTTAGGAGATTGGAACATCCTTAAGATACCTATCAACCAGATCTATATGTCTTCTTGGTCTCTTAAATCATTTAAGCAAGATTACCAAGTTAAGATTGTAGAACAAGTCTATGGCATAAATAAAGAATATGAGACATGTTACTTGTTTGCACCAGCAGCCATAAAAGCCCATAGCAAGAAAGGACACAACTTCCAAACACATGTTCGGTTCTTAGGTTTTGACATCCATCATGGCCTAATCAAACCTATAGATAGAGCCACTCAGTTTGCAGACAAGTTTCCAAATCAAATCCTAGACAAAACACAACTTCAGAGATTTATAGGATCTCTCAATTACATTTTAGGCTTCTATCAAAATCTTAGGCAGAAATGCAAACCCCTTTTTGATAGACTTCAAACCAATCCACCACCTTAGACTCCAGTTCACACTTCAGTCGTTCAAGAAATCAAAAAATATGTCAAAACTCTCCCTTGTTTAGAAATTCCCTCAAAAAATTCCTTCAAGATTGTCTAGATAGATGCCTCTAACATTGGTTATGGTGGCATCCTCCTTCAGCGAGTCAGTCCTGAATATCCTAAACAGATAGTCTATTTCGGGAATTTGGACTCCCACACAAATTAATTACAGTACTATTAAAAAAGAAATTTTATCTATAGTATTATGCATTTCAAAGTTTCAAAGTGATTTATTAAACCAAAAGTTCTTAATAAGAATTGACTGCAAATCTGCAAAACATGTTTTAGGAAAAGATGTAATTGGCTAATCCTTTAACAAAACACACTTTACTTGTATTTGGGTAGATCTAGGATGTATTTAATACTTCAAGAAACTGTGTTTCAAGATCAAGTGTTGAAGACATGCAAGTCTGTCCAAGATTCAAGCTGAAGAAGTGTTATTCATTAAATCTCAATAGCTAGCTCGACAGCTAGCTATCTATCGAGCTTAAGAAGCTGTTCTAACCTCGTGGCTCGACAGTTGCTCAACAGCATCTCGACAAATAGGTATTTGTCGAGCTTTATGAAAAATAGAATTCTAGTTCTGTTTTAACTCCTATCTGGTTTTATATGTTTGGGCTTTCTTTTCTCACAACTCTAGATATATAAAAGGATTATTTTAAAGGTCGTCAAAGAGTTCACAAGTTGCACAAGCTTTGAGAATAGTTTGTTCAAGCAGATTGTGACTGGAGACAAAGTTTTGCCCTAGTTCATCTCTTCTGAAGAAGTTGCTGTGTATGTGCACCGTAGGGTTTTGTGACCAAGCATCATCTTGATCTTCATCGTGTGGATAAACTAAAGAACTTTGCAGCCAATAACCTTCTCTAGTTGGTGATTGAAGTCGTGTACTGGGATCCGCACATTGGTTAGTCACGTACTTGGGAGCTGTGTATCAAAATGAGAAATTGTCACTACAAAACAAGTCCAATTAGGTATTGGGGTAAGGGTTCAACTGTATGTTGGTATAAGGTACTAGGATTCCTTTACTTATAACCGCTTGTTGTGATAATAGTGGAATTTCGGGAGTGGTGACCTGAAAATCACCCAGTGGGGTTTTTGCCGTTAGGTTTTCCTTATACGTAAACAAATCACAGTGTCAAATTTATTTTCCACTGCATACTTAGTTTATTGGTGATTTGTTTGTGCTACCACGCGTTTACATGTTAATTTAATTAATTAATAAACTTGTCTAATTAATCAATTAATTCATCACAAGGGTCAATTCGTTTTTGGCCTATCACAACCCATAGCCAACCCAACTACAGTTCTGCTTTAGCATCCCCAGCCCCTAGGACAATAACCCCATATTTAGTCGATGGTCCCTTTGGCCCCATTTAGTCCTAAAGAGCATCCTAGTTTCTTCCCAAAAAAGAAAGGTCTCCTTATGTTAAGAAGCTTTTTCTCAAATTCATGTTTTATATTAAGCCCCATATGGCTCACATAAAAGACCCTTTGGCCCTTGCAATGGAATACTTTCCCCTAAATTGGCATTTTATTCCAAAGGATCCACCAAAGTCCATCAAGTTCTACAAGAGTATCCTTACCCAGGAAAAGCTTGTTGGAATAGAAAACATTCAATCTAAAAAGGAATCCTCAGTCGTCCTCTACCATAAGTTTATCATCTCTAGATTCATCAATTTCAAGGAATGGGGACAACATCCCTCCATGCTCAGGACAATTGAAGGAATAACAATCCTGTATGGTTATTATGACTATATGGATGCCTTCGAAAAAGTTTTATTTTACTAGAACAAGAATTTTGGTAATTCTTGGATCATGATGTTTGACAAGAATTTTAATGGCCAGATATCCATGTGGTTCTTCAATTGGTGGGAAATGTTTGGATTAGTACCCCAGATTTTCCTTGAAGCCCTCCAAGAGGCCCTTAAGTATTTCACTTCAAGATTTCAAGTCAACAATCATAATTCCCAGTTTCTAGCAATTTTGCACATGACGGCAAAGTACAAGATCCACTGGATTAACATGTGATCTTATGCAATTAGCAATAACATGCTGACTAGGGAGTTTTCAGTTAAATGGTGGGATAGTCTTAAGATTGATTCAATCATCAGTCAAATAAATAAAGATTTCCCTCCTTCAGTATCAAGACCTATTGCTTAGAAGACAAGATCTCAATCAAGCCTAGAATTAGTCTCAGTCACAGGAAAATCTAGCAAAGAGATTAAAGATCTTGCCAACTAGTTACTTCTCCAGGCTTCACAATTAGAGAAAGAAGAAAGAGTTTCTCCTACCTCTTCAGAAGCATCTACCAGTATCCTGCCTTTGATCCCTTCTAGGACTCACAAGACCCTTATGCTACCTATAATCTAGATAGTCCCTAAGATCTTCTAGATAGCACTAGTCACTATTCAAAATAGTTCTAGCCGACACAAGAAGAAAATTATGCTGACCCATCATTGAACAGTGCCCCGATAGGTCACTATTCAAGAATAGTTCCAGTTGTGCCCTTTCCAAGATTCCCACTTGCTTTCCCTCCCACCTATAAAAGGAAAGATATTCGCCGGGGGGGGGGGGGGTGGGGTGGGCCGAATTACAAGAGATTATCCTCCTCTTACAAAATCCCTTAGTAATCTTGTAATAGGAACATATCGATTCATTCAATCTTGTAATCATGTGGACTTAGTTGGCCTTTTGATCCTTTTTTTTTTTTGTACATATATAAATGGGTTGAATTCAAGTTAGACCTAATGTAACTCTAAGTAATGTTACACCACTCAATAACTTGTTATTGAATTCATATTTTGAAAATTCAACCGTTGAATTACATGTTCTATCTGTTCTTAATATGCATGTCAATTTTCATATCAATTGGATGTTATTTACCATCCAATCCATAAACTCGTCTTTTATGCATTATTTTAAACTACAAAAACTTAAATTTAAACAATTAATTGATGACATGACTATTAATCTTTGATCACCTTGAAATTTTGCAAGTATAGAGAATATATGAAGATAATGTAATCTAACTGTTGATTTGTCAAAATTCATATCCAATTAAAAAATATTGAGTGGTGTAACATTGTTTAAAATTACACCAAGTGTAACTTGAACCCAACTCTCTCTCTCTCTCTCTCTCTCTATATATATATATATATATATATACACACACTATAAATTGACAATTATTCACCATTTTTCAAAAATAGCATTTAATACATCATAAAAAATACAATATAGATTGAAAATTATTCTCCAAAATGATGTTAAGTGTTAATAAGCCGCTTGTTACAACTTATAAGTTATAACTATGCTATGCTGTAATTTGGCTCAAAAAATTTACAAAACAACACAAATAATACTACCTTTCCCCTAATGTTAATAACTCATGGCGAACAGCAAGCCTGCACGGAGGGTCATGGCAATGAATATGATTGTTTTCTTTCTACTAAATAAAATTCATTTAGATTTCCTTTCAACCATATCAATGCAAATACACATTTTAACCATGTCAGATAAAATTCATGTAGATTTTATTTCAACCAAGTCAATACAAATACACATAAATCAAGTTCAAATTGAAGAAAATCAAGTTCAAATTAAAGAAAATCAAGAATTTTTTTTTTAAAAAAAAATCAAATTTAAAATAGCATCAATAACAAACACAGTTAAGATACAAAAATAATTCAAAGAGAATGATCCTTTTTGATGAGTTTCTATATTGTGTTCCTTAGTATGGTTCTAATTGAACCAAAAATAATTCAAATGTAACGGAGGTCTCCTTTTGTTTTAAATACACAATATATGGACACAAACTAATATGGATCATTTAGTATTTTCTAAACTGGAGGTCTCCTTTTGTTTTAAATACACAATGACAAGTAGTAGTGGGTTTTAATCTCCACATTTTATTTAGTTAGTCGGTGATGCGGTAGATTTTTATTAAAACAAAAGAAGATTACAGTTAAAAAAGTACTGGAAGTAAGCTAATCCGTTTACTGAATATAAGATAAGGTATATGCAAAGAGGGTGCTTACCCACAACATGTAAGAATGACTTTTTCCCCCTTTTTTTCCCCACAAATTATGGCGTACAACACATTCTACACTAAAAAAAAAAAAAAATCAAATTATTTTTCCCAAAATAAATTTTCTGACTTCATCCAATAAACATCTTAATTCTTAATAACCACTGCAATTCTACTACAACTTCAAAAAAATATATATATATATATATATATCCTAGCCTACAAGTCCCACATTGTTCCATAATCTCAAAATCCTAGTTGATAAAAAAGTACATGTGTAATATAATTAAAACGATATAGTTCAAGAACATCAAAAATCCTTAAAAAAGCAAGGAATTAATCCCACAAATCAAATAAGTGTAAATTGTAAATCATCTTGAAGATAAAATCCCTAAAAATAATAATAATAATAAATTATATAACCCCACAATTACAACACCACCTCCACCACCATGCACATCAACACATCCGTGTACAACAAAGTAAATCATGAATCATCTCAAATATTAAATCCTAAAAAATAAAAATAAAAAACAATCTAATCCACAATTACAAGACCACCACCACCATGCATAAACCCACAAAAAACTCAACAGTTGTGTGGTTGAATGAAAAGGGTCTACCTAGTTAAGCAGGAGTTGAGGAAGTGAGAAAAAGAAAGACATCAGATAGGCTACATAGAAGCTCTTCTATGGTCTCCATGAAAAAATTTAGACGTTCTAGGGTTTTTTTTGTCAAGAGTAGCGTGTGTGTTCTCTTTTTTCTTTTGTGAGAGACGAAATCATGTTTCTTTTTTAAAAAATAAAACTTGAATAAGAAAAAAAAAAGATGCCAATGTGGAAAATTGTGGAGCTAGCAAAGCTAATATGGCAACATGTTATGAAATCAATAGAAAGTCAAAGGTTTAGGGTTTAGGGTTTAGGGTTTAGGGTTTAGGGACCTTACTTAACATGAGAAGGTCCACAATTTATCAAAACAAAGAGCTTGTAATGCACTACCCAAAAAAAAAAAAAAAAATACTTTTAAGACTCTTAGATTCATTTAGTAAAAATTAATTGCCAAATATTTGCAATTTTATTAAAGAGATGTAAGGGGGTCCTTGAACATGAAAATAGCTTTAAAATTTTTTGATTATTTAAGAAAGAAAGCTCTACTATTCAATATTCATACTTTATAAATCCAAACCTTTATTTATTTATTTATTTATTATTATTTAATAGTTATAACAATGGGAAATGGGGGATTTGATTCCTACATGTCTTCTTTGGAAACACCAAGAGCTTCTAATTGAGTTACAAAGCTCTTGGCTTATAAATACAAAACTTTAAAGAGCTAAAGTTGCTAAACACTCAATGCTAAAGACCTTTCCAATTGAAATTCTAACATATTGCAAAAAAATCTACTACACCAATGCCATAAGGAACATAGGGGTCCTTAAAAGCTAAAAATAATTTTGGCTAAAGTAGACTAGTACTAAAGTTCTTTGGTGCACTATTCCATCATTTAATAAAAATAATGAATTGACATAATTGTTCTGTTTTTTTTTTTTTTTTTTTTTAAATTCTAAGATACTCAATGTCAATGGTCACTCACAACATCAAAAAATAATAATTGACCATTATTGAATTAATTAGGTTCAAGTATAAATAAATAAATAAAATTTTAAAATATTTTGATTGTTACAATAGAGGTGGAGGATTTTGAACCTTAGATGTTGTGGGTGCAAAGGAGAGTACACCTCGGCCAAGTAGACCGTGGCAGAGAAAAGTGGAGTAGCCACCTAGATTAGGTCTAGGAACCATATTGGGCCTTTTGGATCAATCACTTACATATATGGGTCCACATACTAGATTATAGGTTTGGAGTTTGGGTACGGCTTGGGAAGGTGTTAGGCACCCAAGATTGCCCGGCTTATGGGCCAGCCTCTATTATGTATTGCTAGGTCATATTTAATTAAAGAGTTTATTAAGAGAGCCCTAATCCTTAACCTAAACATACATCATGCACTTAAGAAAATAATACACCCAACATATTAAATATCACATCATAATAGGAAACAAATAAAACTTAATCAAAGGAAACAAATATAACGTAATCAATGAAAATAAATTAAACATGGCAAGTTGACAATTAAATATAAATACACAAGAAAAAGATATTAAATAAACTAAATATGGCAAAAAGATAAGCATGGCAAGTTGACAATTAAATATAAACACACAAGGAAAAGATATTAAATAAACTAAATATGGCAAAAAGATAAACATGGCAAGTTGACAATTAAATATAAACATAAAGGGAAAAGATATTAAATAAACTAATCATGACAAAAAGACTCAAACCAACATGGTAAATAATTAAACATAAATAATTAACCTAAAACAAAGTGAAACAGAATCAAATAACATGTTAAAATGTGATTAAAGTAATAAAAACAAGAGTTTACCCTAATATGGGTTTGGGATACGTACGCATATTCAATCATGCGTACGCATGGTTGAACCATGCATGTTAGAACCCTAAACACTTAAACTAACATGAAGCAAATAAAACAAACATCAATATAAACAAATAAACATGAAACAAAATCAAACAATTAAACTAAACTACATAAAATCATATCAACATGTCAAATTTAAGAAAAATCATGTAAGAATGAGCTAAAGAAACAAAAGAGGATCAAAAACAAAATATAACTAAGCCATGGTCATATTAATAAACATAAAAGATCTAACATCAACTAAAATAAGTAAGAACACTTAATAGTATTAAACAAAGAATCATGTGAATCCTAGGTAGCAAAGTGGGAAACCATGGAAAAGAAGCTCAACTTGCTTTAAAATCACATATTTGAAATTTTTTAACTGACCCTTTAGTGCCTATAACACAAAGATTAGATTGAGGACAAGGATAATCAAAAGAACACAACAATAGTTAGTAATCACAACTCAAGAACAAGAGATTTTGAAAAAGGTTTTGAGAAATCAATTTAGAAAAATAGTTTCTACCTTAGAACTCACTAAAGAGAGGTTTCTAATTTGTAAAAAAATGTGCAAAGGTGCTCTGTTGGTGTTTTAGAAAAGAGAATTAGGGTTTTAGAAAAAATGGAGACCAAAAAATCACTCACTTTAGCTAGCATTTTGATTGGAGACATAAGATGAATATTTAAAAGTTAAAATTAGGGTTTTGGGGACTTTTTAATGATCTTTGGACGTTCTCAAGAGTCTATGGGCCAGCCCATATCAAAACATGATGTTTTGGGCCCTTAAAATGAAGTTTTAAAACCCAGAAAATCGAACTACCTAGTTGGCCCAACTTCAAAAAGTTATAACTTACTCAATATAAGTCCAAATAAGGAAAAAAAAAATGTTAAAATTGAAGCCCAGGATGTATACTTTTCAATGAAACAGACCTCACTCAAAAATTCTTTGTGGACCAAAAGTTATGGTCAAAATAGTGAACACAGGTTATTTTTCAGTATCGATTTCAAAGAGATTTGAGCACTTTTGAGTTGTGATTACTTCCAAACTATTGTGAACTATTTAATTTCCCTTGGTTGACATATGTCAAGCTCATTATTGGGGCCGAGAACCAAAATTTATTAATGGGTACAAAATACGGAGTTTATAGATGTCTCTATTGGAAATGCCAAGATGTGCCAGTTAAGCTAAAAAACTCTCAACATCTTATTATGTCATCTTTTGTCATTTCTAACATCTAAAGAGCTTTTAATAAATTTGGTTACTAGATGTGGATAATAATTTCAAAACACTTTATCATCGAAGTTTGCTAATCACTCTAAACACTAAAACTTTTTTTTATAGTAAAAGCTCAATGGTTAAAAATATACTTTCTATGTCAATACCAAAAGGACGTAAACAAGACCAAACAAAGATATAATACCATTATTTAAGAGAGAGTGTTGTGTATAGTATAATTTGTCTTACCTCCTTTAAAAGTATCATGACTTTTGAGTGGAGATTGTGGCGTGTCTTTGTATAAGAACTCCATTCCCTCGCCCTTGTGTGTGTGTGTGTGTGTGTTTGTTTCTAAAATAGAAGAAGATATAATATCATTATTGCTTCTCTATTAGTAGGAGTTTAAAAATAGTAATATGATTTTATAATAGTTTACAACATGAAAAAAAAGTACATAGTTTATTAGTCAAAGTGATTTGATGGATAAAAGCGGTAGAACGTCTGATGATGAAGTTGCACCTGATTCTAAACATGAACTTGCTGAAATAGAAATCTCATTCCAAGGCCCTATTTCTTCATTTCTAACATATTCAAGCTCTTCAAAATTTGGTTGAACAAGAGAAATTTTTTGAACTCCCTCTAACTCCATCAAGATCTCTATCATCGTAGGTCGTTTCTTTCCATTCAAGTGCAAACATCTTTTTGCAAGGTCAGCAATTGCCATGACTTCATCTTTATTACTAACCTTACTTACTTGAGTATCAAGTATATCAAAGAGACGGTTCTCTTTCAGTGAATGAATGAAATATGTAGATAGACTTCGACCTTCTTGTGATCTCATTGAAGAAATTGGTTTTTCTCTTGTTAAAAGCTCAACAAGGACTACTCCAAAACTATAAACATCACTCTTTTCAGTAAATTGACCTGTTTGAAAGTATTCAGGATCCAAGTACCCAATAGTACCATATACTAGTGTGGTTACATGAGTTTGGTCAATAGCCATTGATCTTGAAGTGCCGAAATCTGCTACTTTTGCTCTATATTTGTCATCAAGGAGGATGTTTGAAGATTTTATGTCTCGATGGTAAATGGGTTGTGAAGCTGCTGAGTGTAAGTATGATAGAGCTCCTGCAATTTCTGTGACAATTCTTAAGCGCATATCCCATGTTAGTAATGGAAAATCTTCATTTTCTTCATGGAGATACTGAAAAAGTGTGCCATTGGGAATGAATTCATAAACTAACAAAGGAACTTCTGTCTCTAGACAACACCCGAGTAGTTTAACCACATTTCTATGATTAATTTGTGAAAGAATGATAATCTCATTAATGAATTGTTCAAGATTTCCCTCATCCACTGTGTTGCACTTTTTAATTGCCACAATTCTTCCATCAACTAACATTCCTTTATAAACCGTACCTTGTCCACCCTTACCAAGTATTCTGTTTTCATTAAAACGATTAGTCGCATTTTCCAACTCCTTTGAATTGAATAATTTTGTCTTCTGAACATTGTTTTCATTTGAAGATAATTGTTGTTGCAATAACAATCCACCATTCCTCTTGAAGAATTTTTGCTTGAGCTTGATTTTGTTTCTTTTCTTTATCACTTTGTATAATCTCCAAGTAATAAGGAGCAGAAGCAATACTCCAAAACTTGTACAAATAACTGCATACATCAAACAAATAAAATAGAAATATCACATCGACCTTATATACATACATACATATATATATATATATATAGAGAGAGAGAGAGAGAGAGAGAGGTTCGTGCTACACACAAGAATCTATTTGTTTGTGTGGTAGACTATAATAATTTATAAAATCTTAAATTGATTATGAAACTACGTCATTCCATGAATTGCTTATGTCTGACTTCAATTTGTGTCATAATTTGAAGAAGAAGTCATTACTTAAACATGCAAGGGCTTACAAAAATTTTCCATACTGTTTTAGATATAGCAAAAAAAACTCAAAATTTCAGATATTAAAACTTTTAAAAGGCCAAAAAATATTAAAGAATTAGAAGATTCATTACCTAGAAATTATTGAAACAAAACAGAATATATATGACTACACAATAAAGAAAAATAAGAGAAAGATGGGTTAATTTAGTTTTAGATATTGCCATAAAAAAAAAAAAAAAAAAACCTACACAATAGATAAATATAAGAGAAAAAAAAAGGTTACCTTCTTATTAATTTGAGATACAATTCTACTCTAGCATACCACTTTAGCCTAATATAAGTGTATATGTGTGTCAAATTTCCTCCTAGAAACTTAAACCCCAACCATTACCCCCCTCCCTTACACCCCACACCCCACAAACACTAATTATACTTGTGAAGTGACCATAACGCTAAGAGCACGCGGTGGTAAAATAGATTACCTTCAAAAATATAATCCATAATATAATTGTTGAGAGCCCATAAAGCAATAAGTTTTAATGACCTAAACTTTAAACAATAAAAAAAAGAATCATAAACAGAACAGATGATAGAGTTACAAATGCATCCAATATTCTTATTGTTTAGATGTTACACCTATGATTACTAAACAGAACAGAGGATAGAATTATTGGGCCTAGACTTTAAACAATGTAATAATAATAATAATAATAATAATAATAATAATAATAATGAAAATCATAAACAGAACAGATGATAGAGTTACAAATGCATCCTATATTCTTATTGTTTAGATGTTACACCCATGATTACTAAACAGAACAGATGATTGTCCTTCTCCTGGTAGATATGTGATCCTCCTATTAGTGTCTATAAAGGATACTCTTGGCCTAAGTATACCGAGGAATATATTGTCTCCCGTGGACTTAATTAAGAAAAACCAATGAACTAAAAATACAAATCTATTTGCCGAGTAAAAAAGAGAAGTAAGATGGATGCTTATTCACTCAGCGAGAAAGAACCATAAAATACATTAAAAAATTTTAACGAAAAAACACCACCATGGAGTCATAATAGATGTCAGTTGTACTGTCCCTCTTAAGTGTCACGAACCTTGTGCCATGGCATCTCTAGTCACATTATTGTTTACTGTATTCATTTTTCAAATTTAATGGTCACATATTTAGCACCAAAAAAAAAAAAAAAATTTAATGAGCACAAGGACATACCTATAATTGCTATCTTCACCCGAGACCTTGGCTTATTGCAAGTGTAACCACCTTCTGTATTCTCACAATTTGACTTGATGAGACATTTATTGAGTTTCTCGTCTTTGCATTCATTTATATCTGATAAGAATTTATAACACAAATTTATAAACTCATTAATTTTTTGTGCATTTTGGTACTTACAAGTGGCAACATATATACGAGTATTAGAACTGATTAGGTATAATTATACTTATTCTTCATTTATATCTAATAGAATGATGGACAAATTATTAAATTTATTAAAAAAATTTGGTGCTCACTCATATAGGTAACAGAGGTTGCAAAAGTACTAAGCACTAGACGTTCTTCAAAATTGATTTAGGTTAAATCCAAGGAGACTAATCAAGCTCAAATAGCCTTATTACTAGGACTGTCTTGGCTCTTAAGCATCCTAATCCGACAAGGGGAAAACATAAGCAGACTATAAACATAAGAGAATAAATTCAGTCTAGATGTGGCGTAAAAGGGTACTTTTACACCCTCCAATACTGATGTGCCACATCAGACTTTTGCAAATAAAATACTACCACACTAAATTAAACCCTCTTTAATACAGAAAACCAAATCCCACGCCACTTCTTCCCTAGCTAAACAGAGATGCTGCCGAGAATCTCCAATTATAGCCATTGGAGTGGGCTCATGTGACTCAGAAAGATAAGGAGCTAGTGAGAGAGAGAAGTCAGTTTCTAAGCCACTAACGGTGGTTGCGAGAGGCGGGGTGGTGGAGCTTGGTCGGCAACTGGAGATAAGGGAGCTTGAGAAGATTGGCCATGGGGCTAGTCCGATTAGAGAGAGAGAACAGCAGCAAATGGTTGTTGTCTTTTGAGCCCTGATTGTGAGTGGGAAGCTCTATTTCTTTTTTTTCTTTTTTTTTTTTGATGGGAAAGCTCTATTTCTTACTTTGTAATAACTAACGTGGTGTAATTAGTTAGATCGGATGGTGTAAAAAGAGGTTTTACAACCCATCCGGATAAAAATTGCACTCCATAAGAATGTTAATGGCTCAATCAAAAGCTAATGGTAAAAAAACCAAGAGTTTTACTAATGTATACTCTAAAGGTATACAATAATAAACTATTTTATAAAACTTTTTTATAGGAAAATGAAAAAGTAAATAACTTTTTTAACAGTTTTTTTTTTTCAATTTCCTATAAAATGCTTTCTAAAATGGATGATTAATGCATGCTGGACCTAAAAACTAAAAGGTGGTCAAAGCCAATTACAAGTGAATTATGATCAACTCAAAATCACTTTAGATTTCGAGTTTTGTGGCAAAACACTAATGCTAATTCAGCAAGAACATAAGAGCCCGTTTGGTAAAAGATTTCTAGTAATGTTGTTTGTATTTTTGGAAATACTTGTGGATAAAAACGTGTGTGAAAATACATGTAATGTTGTTTAAATACTGAAAATTGTTGTTTAAACAATGGTAACAAACGGGCCCTAAGACACCAATGAGTCTAAATAAAGAACTAAAAGGAATAAATTGTATAATAACTGTCCTTAAGATTTTACGAAATGGAACTCCTCACTTGAATTTTGTTGTCTAAATACCACAGTTAAGTTCATAACCTCTTTAAACTAAGATTTTACTAATAGAATATTCCATTTGAAAAAGATTTTTACTTAATGGATGAAATGACATTGCCCTTCTCTTGAATTTTATGGATGAACAACACTCCCATTAATGTACGTGTGTGTCTATATATATATATATATATATATATATATATAATTTAATTGTTACATGTATAAAAATCTTTAGAAGAAATGTCATTTCATAAAACTAATATTTGGGGAGAGTGTTATTTTGTAAAATCTTAAAGAAAGTTGGTGTAATTTATCCCAAAAAAGTGTTCAAGAATATAAATAAGAACATATAATATTTACTATATTATGTATTAGATTATTATATATAGTTTAGTTCAGATTAAATTAAAGTTAGAAAATTATAATATATGTTATTTTGAAAATATGTAACATTAGTGTTGTAAATGAGTAACTTAAAATGAACTTAAAATGAAAATGTGTAACATTAGAAGTATAAATGTTTAAAGATATAAGTTAACATCTTTGATATTTTAAAATTGTGCTGCTAGTAATTAGTGTTGTTAATGCGTTCAGCCAAGATAAATAGAGTGTTAAGTTTAGGATTGTTCATTTAATTTTGTTTTGATCAGGAGCTAAGTTCAAGCTCTTCACTAAATTAGACTACATATTCGAGTTTAGTTTGTTTTCTTGTTAAACAAACTCAAGCTTGTTCATTAACAACTAAATTAGCTCATTCTTTTCTTATTTATAGTAAACACCGCAACTTAAATATTTCATCTTGTAAGTGTGGAAGTTATATAATTTCAGTTAATTAGAGATAAAAGATTTTTATTTATGAACATATAAAAACTAGAGTTGAACCCAAAATGGGGTTTGAACTTTGGATCATTCAAACCCCAATCTACCATAGACATGGCAAAACGGGCAGGTGAGGTTCAGGTCAGGTCAATTGGGTTGCAGGTCAAAAATGGGTCATTTCAAGCAGGTTAAAAATGGGTTCATGTCAATCGGGTTGTGGGTCGGGTCGGGTCAGGTCATATTTTTCACATAATTTTTTTTTTTTTATATATAAATAAAACAACATGTATTTGCCATTTGGAAAGTTATGCAAAAAATTATTTGATGTAAAATGCATTTATTTGAATTCACTACTTATATCAAGAATGAACTCAGTCAAACTTATTAATACTTATTCAATAATTTTAAAATTATGCAAATCCTAACATTGCCATCTAAAACGAAATAACACAAAGATAAGTAAAATAAATACAAGTTTTATTTCTACACAATATCAACATCCCAAAATATAAAACAAAATTACATATGACTTATTGAATAACTCATTTGACAAAGAATAAAAACATATAAAAATTTATAATCTTGAAAATTAATTTTATAATTTATTATCAATTGTGGTTGACACTCTATTTCAATTTGAGATATATATTAAAATTTGATTGTTTACTTATTTATACATGATCTCTTTTATGAATATCATATCATTATTAAACAACACACACTCTATGAAATGTCATAATGTGTTTTGAAAAGCCATTTATTTTGGACATAAATTATTAAAAAATAGGTCTAAGCATTCATAATTTATGCTAATTTGATACTTTGATTTTACTATTTTCACACTTGTGAATGTTTCTCACATATGTATACAATTTTAAATCTATGTTTTTAACTCTATTGTAACCAGATTATCTTGGCATGTGTTTTGCTATTTGATATCTAAACATCTTTACTCATTACAAAATGTTCAACCATTTATCTTTTAATTAATTTGCATGCAATTATGTAAATGTCTCAATTGTTTCCTTAAAACTCATAACAAACAATTAAACCGATATTGTCTTTATTTTATTTTATTTTATTACCCAAAAAAAAAAGTTTTCAAAAATGGTTTGGGTACGGGTCGGGTCACAGGTCAACCCATTTTTTGCTTCGAGTTAAAAAAATCAGATTCGGGTCAAGTATTTTTTGGGTTAGGCCGATCAGAATTCTAACCCGTTTTGTCATGTCTAATTTGCTACCATGCCTTCAGAGTCGTTGCTGGGGTTAAGCGGGAATTATAATTAAGAGGCACCAAGACAACGCTGGTGGAGCTTGTTTACTACTATTTCATTATTTAAACTACCAAATAGAAATAGTTTCGAGACTTTGGGATAGTTTTCTTGATCAATGGACTTCTTCTAATTAAGAAGTCCAGGTCAAACCATGCCTTCACTTGTATTATGCATTTTACCAACAGCTTTCACCCACCAATTTGGCTTGACTCTGAACCTTGAGAAGAAAAAATATCTGTCTTCCTTCTTTTCTGGTTCACATGTACTCCATTTACAAGTCTTCAGTGTGGTCAAAACGTTACACGTGGGAGCAAGAGATTTGATTTGTAGACCTGGTAAGTGATCTTTGTCAACATTTTACGGTGTTTATTTGGTTGTAAAATGTTGGTCAAATTGAGAATATTTTTAGTCGAGTGTAAAACGTACGAAAGACAAAAAATTATGAAATGTTTTACGCATAAAAGGAGGGTAAAACATTTTACGAACTCTCAGCTGCTCTCTTCTCATGCTCAGTTCACTCCGCCCCTCCCGTCTCTCTGTGCTGCCTTCGTTGACCTTTGCCACCGCTGCCACCTTTCTGATCTCGCGTTGCATCTTCCTTCGTCGCCGCCGCTACTGATGAAATGCTGCTCAAATCTCGTCGCCCCTAGCTACAATCTCGCACAGCTCCGAACTCTGGTGGAAATCGAATAGCTTAGATAATCGCTGCTCAGATTTTGACCCATAAGCTCCAGTGACCCAAATGCAAACGCCACCCACCTCTCTCACTCTTTCACGCCGATCAAGTTCTTTGGTTTTGATCTAGCCGAGCTGGTGGTTTAATACTCAGATTTGTGGGTCATTAGTGGTTTAACGGTCAGATTTTTGGGGTGTTCTTTTTTGGAATATGGGGTTGTAGGTTGCTGTGGTGGTGGTTTTTTCTCTTCCCGATCTGGATTTTTGAGTGGCCGGTGGTGGTTTGTGTAGCTGTACTTGCATTTGGTGGGTTTCAGAACTAGGAAATTTTTTTTATTCATTTTACAATGAAATAAATATAGAAAAAATGATTATCATAGCACTTTCAGAATAAAATGCAAATTGAAAATAATTTTGAAATATTTTAGCATTTTACAATGAAACAAATAGAGTGGTAAAAACTATGCATGGGAAAAACTAAAGCAGTTGGTAATTGAAGTTTACCTTGACATCCCGTGTTAAGATAAGGATTTCCTTTGTATCCATCACGGCAATAATAATAATCCGCCCCGTAATTTGTGTAGTACGAATCTGCATTCCGTCTACGCAAATCTTGTGGATCAATGGCCGCAGTAAAGTTTGATGTTGTCCACTCCAGCACCACAGGAACTTTGTCCCAAATCGGCACTTCGTTAGAGGGATCTGTTATGTTTGCGAACCAATTCTGTTGTGCTAGGAAGGCATAATTGCATTTATCCCTGCCATTGTTGTTTTCATCTATACTTTTGAATTTTACATCAAGTACTTGAATCCCGTAAGGGACTGTGGTCTGGCAGCAGTTGATGCCCGAACAGCTATTATTGCCTGTCATGTTTTTACTATTGCAATAGGATCTGCACCCAACCAGAACCATAGGATCAATACCGGTCATTACCGCCATATTGTCGCAACCAGTGGAAATGAATATATTCCGATACGACGAGAAGTAAAAAGGACTTCCCCTCATATTCACACCACCACTTCGCTGACCCATACAATACGAAGAAATATTTGGCATGTTGACTCGAACGATTCCTGGCTCATAAGGAGAGTAAGAATCAATACCAGTCAAATCACCAATTTTGATTTCCAGCAACTCCGCGTCAATACTAGTTAAGAAGGCTTTAGCAGAGTTCCCAGCAGTTTCATTGCAAACAACTTCGAACCACTTCTCCATGTAGCAATTGCCTCCGATTCCAAAAGGGTATGGAATGCTAACATTTCCACAGCGATCACGACACTTGGGTTTCACCATAGGTGCTGCTGCTGCTAATCCATATGTCAGCAGAAGTAAGAAAGTAATTCGGATTACAAATTGCACAGCCATTCAATTTCTGGGTCTCCTTTACAGTTCAACAAAGCAAGCAAACCATATATGCCAACAAAAGTATAGCTAGATAAGATATTTTTTCTGCACTCTCCGTCTTTGCTCCTTCGTTATTTGCTTGAGCTTTATAAATGGACAGATCACGACACGTGATAATACCCCAACTTGCACGCCTTAATTAATTGATGTCTGTAGAATTTTCTTCGAGTTAAAATAAGCGGCCATGAAATAACCAACAAACCATATCTCTTAATTTTTAGATTTACTAGTAGCAGTCATTATCTGTCGATAAAGGAGTTCGTTCCTACCATTTTCCAAAAGCATTGAAGAATAGAAAAGTAAGAAAAGTCATCACTAAAGAACTGCAGGAATTTGTTTGATTCTGGAAGACCAAGTCTTAATAGACTCCCGTGAACGTTTATATACCGATATTTTCCAATCTCTAGTTTGACATGCTTGTAAATGATAATGATGCACATTTGACAAATGAGTAAAAAGAGGCAAACTGTCGCATTCTATCATAAATTTCAATACAAATGGCTTCAAGACTCAAGAGTACGACTCCATCGATTGATTCCAGCTAGCTGCTTATTATACATATAGAAACTAGTTATTACTATAACTACTTCGAAAATGACTAAATTACAAGAATTTCTATGATAAAAATAATTTTGAACAATTGATGAGTGCTTTTTGTTGTTGCTTGAATATATCTTTTTAGTACGAATCATAACTAACTCATATGGTAATTTCTTCGATGTTGGGGTGTTAGTGTTACCGTGTTACTTCTTAAATATTACCTTGCATTGCTATGGTTATGTTTTCTTTTGATTTCTCTCTTATCTTATGTATTGTAACTTTATGCACCTGTGGCACCTTACAAGTCCTCGGCATAGCTGATATTACACTTGTAAGGTGGAGTGCCATAGGGATGATGGTGAAACTAATCTAGGTTTGAGTGTTTAGAGAATTGATGAATGTTTTATGTCTCGGAGTACGTGGATGAGAGAGAGAAGAAAAATGCATAACAATTCAGTTAGAGCATCAGCATTGGTGGTGTCAAAAATTTAGCAATTTGGTATCTCAAAAAACTATTTTATCTATTTTACCACCTCTTTTTACCAAATATCCAACATTAGTGATTTTATTTTAGCATTCAACACAATAAAATAATATAAACAACACAATAAAAATAATATATCTACTACAATAAACAACAACAACCACCGCTAATGCAATAAAATAATATATCTTTTATTTTTTTAACTATTTGTGCACTGTAGCTCAATAGCCATCTTTTACCATCTTTTTTTTAATACTTTATTTATTTATTTATTTTACTTGGTTTAGGATTTTGTTCCTTTTCTTACTAGGTTAGTAGAATTAATATCATAGGTCCAAATTGTTTCCCTTGCTTCTTAGAATAAAATGATTGGAACTCTATTTAAAGCAAGGGAGTCAATTTCATACTGGAGGCTGTACCGATTTGACCGATAGAACGATATATTTTGGTACTGATCAATATCGGTGTACCGTTTTGGGTTTACCATTATTTTTTATATTTATAAATATGTGTGTGTGTGTGTGTGTGTGTGTGTATTATAATTAATATAAAAGTTTACCATAAAACATTACCTCAATTCAAAACAAATTATTCATAGTTTTAGACTTTAGCATCAATTAAAATATATATATATATATATATATATATATATATAATAGAAAGCTTAATTTTTCATTGCATACTAAGAAAAAAAAAATACTAATAAGTTAATGCAAATAAGTTACTATTCTGCCTTTACAAAAATTCAAAAATTATAAAACTAAAAATAAAAAAATAAAGCTTTTTTTGTACCCGCCGGTACGCCTGGTATCAGCCAGTATTACCTGAAATTGGCCGGTATTTAAACCGATAAGAAACGTTGGCGTTTCGATACCGGTATACGTACCAGTACAGTACATACTGGCCGGTACCGGTACGGTATTGACTACATTGATTTAAAGACCCTAGGGATGAGTACTGTTCACAGTATGCTTAATTAATAATTTTTTTTTCTTTGAAATTTTTCCTTCAATCAACCTGTTTAAAGATCCTAGGTTCTAATATCCCATCTTGGTGGTGACTCCGAACATATATAGATGCTGATTCTTACGTTTTTTTTTTTTTTTTTTTTTTCCCCCACAATTTTCTTTTAAAAATTTTCATGCATAAGGTGTAAAATTAGATGTCCTCTTTTCTTAGCTAATTTTTAGATTACGTGACCTAAATATTGCTAGTAATTTCCATATCTTCATTATTCATGCAAAAGATTGACTAGTAGCTAGGGGCATTACCAATTAGTATGCCTTGTGGCCATTTGAATTATATAATCAGAATCAAGAACGTACGTACGTATAAGTACATGAGGATGATAGTGATGTGCTAGTTAGCCTAGTTTTTAGTTCAAATAGCTCTATACCTTATAAAGGAAAAGTTGTTGGAACAATTAAGTTTTCCACACTACAATGCTAAGTGTGCATGTGGCAATAGTGCACACTAGGTAATACTACTTTGCAAGGGATACATAAACTTTATGGTTTGGCTGGATGTATCTTGTGACTTGTTAAATTTCCTTCTCATAATCTGCCTATATACTACGACGCGCGATATGATTTTTTTTTTTTTTTTTTTAAATTAGCTCAACTGACAGATCAATTGGTCCATCCCCTAGCCCTTCAAACACCTGAAAATTGGTTACAAATGATATTGAAAGTTCAAATAGTGTAAAAACACCTTTGAACGTTTAGACCTCCAATTTACAAATTACCAATTCAAGCTTTATATCAAACAATTAATGTGCGGAACATGAACAAAAACTTAATACAAAAATGATAAACAATCTAAGCCAATTAAAATCACATCCACAGCAGAAAATAAAAGGTAAAGATAAAGGAAAGAGAAATGCAAACACAAGGACAACACATGATGTGTTATTGAAGAGGAAACCGAAACCCTCGGTGTAAAACCTCTCCGCCGCCCTCCAAGCGGTAAACAATCCACTAGAAAATGTAGTTCGGATACATGAACAGCAATAAACCCTCCAAGCCTAATCTACCCAGTGTACCTAAGCCCTCCAAGCTTCTTGCTCTAATGAGGTTGCGCCGAACCTATTTCTTTTCTAGCTTCCCGGATTCCGCTACTTGACCATAGCATCAACCAATGTAAATTGGTTCCTTTCTAACTGTTTCCCAGAACACCAAACAGCCCTCTCACAGTAATGGATATGGTGAGAAAAGGTTTTGGTAAAATGTCTCTCAAGGATTCAACAATGGAGAGGAAGAGAGTTGAGGAATTTGAAGAGTCTCTTATGTAAAGATTGTGGATGAATCAATCTTGTTTTACTCTAGGGTTTCTCTCTCAAAATTCTCTCTGGAAGCTCTCTTTCTTTTGTGGGTATAAGGGGTATTTATATTGAGGTGAGAATGGAATGTGAAACGTCAGGTTTTTCAAAACAGGGCTGGCTCGCAGCTTGACTGAGTCGCGAGATCCAGCCGCGAGATAACAGAACGACCAGTTGTCCTATTTTGTCCTGTAGTGCTCCAACTAGTATGTTGCTTCAACTTCTGGCATGCTTGGCACGTGTGTTACTTCTAGCGGCTTGCAGCCGCGAGTCACCCATGAGATCCAGCTGCGAGACTCTGTCTTCTTACACACTCTTGAGCATTTAACACTCTATCTCACTCACTACCCTTACAACTAACCCACCTAAATACAGGGTTACTAATTGCTGAATTACAAGCAAATTTGGCACGGAATAAAGCCAATAAGATGGTTGATTAAATTCAACCTTACAGATATGATGTGGAGGAGGTATGCATCCTCAATTAAGCTCTCAAAAATGCTAAGATCACAACTAAACCCACAACTTGCTCATATGTTGTGTTGTGAGTGGTGGAGTGGTGAGACCGAGTGTTTTTCACAACTCCACCATTAACAACTCGCTACGTAGACAAATTGTAACAAAGTTGTGAGTTTATTTGTGGTCCTAGCCAGCGGCAGAGACAGAAAATTAATCTAGGGGGGCCAAGCTAAGTAGTTTTTTTAAAAAATTAGATAAAAAAAAATTCATACCCAAAACAAATACTTTATTTTACATATTAACTATTTTAACTTAATAAAATTGTGTCTTTTGTTCTTTCATTGTATTAAAATTATTTATAATTGATTCTAAACTAAATTTCTAATCACCTCTCTTTCACATCTTTAAGCCTTTCTAGAGGGTTTAGCATAGCAAAATATTGTGCAATAGTTAAGATTGTTTTTATAAATTAGTTATATAACAAATTTATTAGAGAGAAAAATGTGTGAAAGTGTAAATTACAGTTTAGGTACAATTAAATAATTGTTTGTCAATATCTCAAAAGCTCTTTTATGTATATATAATATGCAATATAATAATTCCACAACTCAAACCATTACTCCACAATATGCAATATCTATATCTAAATACGAATTTTTTTATTTTGAGGAATCGGTAAGTTCTAAATGCCAATTATAAATAAAGTATAAAGTATAAACAACAGTAATGTATATTATATATTATATATTATTTACATGTACAAACAGTAATGTATATAATATTAAAATATTGTTTTAGTTAAAAGCAGAAACTTGGACACGTTTGGTAGACTTTAATAGGCATTGTAATATAACAATTATTCCTATAGTTTACTATTCAATAGTTTGGTTATATTTTTATTACAGGGAATAGTCATTCCTTATGAATAGCTATTCTTTAAAATGAGGAATAACTATTCCTCTTTAAAAGGGTTGTAATAACTATTCCTTAATAGATGTAATAATTTCAATCATTAATATATTTTCAAATAAATAAACTCTCCATATCTACCTAACAATTATGAAAATAAAAAAACATCAAAAAATAACTCATCTCTCTAAAATTTAAAATATATTATTTTCTAGGAAATATAATTGTATGAATGAGATATTTCCTAATATAGATCATAAATTTTATTCTAATGTTACAACTCACAACCAAAGTAATGAATAAGTTTAGTAATTCCATTACAACATATTTTATTTCCAGTAATAAAAATTATCATTCCTGTTATAATCCACATTCAGTGTACCAAACATACCCTTAAGGTTAAAGTAAGCCACAGAAACATCTTTCATTCAGCCACAGTTTTGAAGTATTGTACAATGGTAAGCCACAACACAGCACACATAGTTTTAAAAAATAATGTTATTGATTCCATTCCATTCCAGTCAGAATTTCGCGTGCCGGTGTATAATCCATAACGGTAATACCACCTGTTCCACCTCAAATAAAATTTCAGTCAGTTTTGGGGTGTCAGACCACTCCAGTCAATTTCGAGCAGAATGCAGATTTTGCCCAATATGAGTTTGGCCTCTTTTTCTTTTTCTTATTTCCTTCCTATGCAATGACATTTTTTTTGGGTCAAAACAAAGCTCTAGTCACTCTCACTCTCAGACCCTCTTAAATCTCACTAATATGTGTGTGTGTGTGTGTGTGTGTGTGTATACATGAATGAAGTTATGAATAGAGGAGGTCAAAAAATAAATAAATAAATAAAGGGGGCAAGATTAAGCTGTGGTGGTCTTACTTGTGAAAGGAAAAAGGAAAAAAAAAATGAAAAAGAAGAAGAAAAAGAAAAGGAGGGAGAAGAGGAGAACAAACTAGATAGACCCACTGTATTGCTAAGGAAGAAGGACTAAGGGAATTAATTAAAAGTAGGTGAGAATGTGGGTGCCTTCACGTGGGTACATATGGATATGGGAATTGGGAAAAAGTGATTAGGTGTAACTTTCAAGTTTCAAGAAGTTTCATTCTTTAGAAATACCCAAAATGTTAGTGTTATTTACAAAAGAACCAATTAAATGTTTTTCTAATAACAATCTTATTTTATTTAAGATTTTTTTAATATATATATATTAGCGGTAATCCCGAAACGCTATGAAACAGTACGCTGAAATAGACCGATACCGAAATATTCTATTCCAATGGACAAACCAAAACGGGCTTTAAAATGGAATTGAAAACATCTTTTATTCAACCATAGTCTTGAAGTGTTGTACAACGGTAAGCCACAACACAACACGCAGAGTTCTAAAAATATAAAACACAAGCACATAGCAAGAGATTAGAAAGGGAGAGAGAAAGACAGAGAGATACTAGTCATTCCAGCTTGGATTGGAGCTAAACAGAAGTCACAAACTCACATCGAGCAACTAGAGACAAAGATGACTGGACTGGTATGGTGAGGATGGGGGCGTTATACACACACAATAACTGTAAGGCATAGTGAATAAGTTTAATTTTTTTTTTTTTTTAAAAAATTAGAGATTTTTTATTTTTTCAAGGGAAAAATGGGTTTTTGTTAGTGTTCTTTGGAGGACCATGGGCTGAGGTAGGGTTGTCCAAACCCATCCAAAGACTTGACCCACAAAAGAAACCGATCAGATCTAATCCGACGTCAGCCTACTCGACCACTCCGGCGGTCGGTGGCGGGCCTTCACCACCAGAAAACCGACCCTGGCGGGTTAGTTTTGGTTTCCCTCCCCCAAAATTTGAAAAACCTGAACCGACCGAGAAAAGCCCAGATTCTAGCGAAAAACCTAGATTTCGGCGAAAAAAATTTCCAGATCCCAGTAAAAAAACCCAAATTTTGACTAGATATTAGGTAGATCTGATGAGATTTTGACCGGATCTGGTGAAATCTCATCGAATCTGATGAGATTTCCACCAGATCTAGTGAAATCTCATAGAATCCAATGAGATTTTCGCCAGATCTGGGTTTTTCTCACCGTTTTCTTAAAACTATGACTCCAACTGAACCGTCTGCCACCTGTTGAAGGTCTGATCTGCCTGATCTGACCAATCTATCAGTCGACAGCACGTGAGATTTTTGGCCATCCGATTCCATCAGGTCGATTCCGGGTTGGACATAAACCCGACCTAGGCTAAGGAATGGGCCAAATGGGAAGTTTATTTTCCTTTGGTTATCAAATTTCTTTTTTTCTTTTTCTTTTTTTTTTACCAAATTTGTAAAGTTAAATTTATTCAATCAACTGTTGGCTTTATTTCGTATCAAATTTGCTTGTATTTTAGCAATTAGATACCCTGTATTTAGGTGGGAATAATGTAAGAGTTGTGTGTAAGAGAGTGTGAAAAAACTCAAGTTGTGTGCATTCAAGAGGAGTCTCACGACTGACTCGTGACTGGCATGTCGCCAAAGTGGCACATATGTGAAGCATGTAGGGAACTGAAGGGTCACGAAAGTTGGAGCACTACAAGACAAAATGTACAATCTGGCCAAGCAATTAGCTCACAACTCAAACACGCGACTCGTTCCACTCGCGAGACTGAGTCGCCAGAATGTCCTGTTTGGATGAAAACTGACTTTTCACATTCCTCACATACACTACTATAAATACCCTTATACCCACAAAATGTAGAGAGCTTCCAAAGAGAATTTTGAGAGAGAAACCCTAAAGAAAAACAAGATTGACTCATCCACAATCTTTGTCATTTGATTCTCCAAATTTCTCTACTCTCACCCTCTCCATTGACATATCCTTCAGAGGTAAATTTTCTCAAATCCTTATCTCACTATACCCATATCACTGAGAAGGTATTTTGGTGTTTGGGAAGCAGTTTGGAGATGACCAATTTACTTGGTTGATGCAATGGGCTTATTGCGGGATTCGGGAAGCTAAAGAAGACAAGGTTAGGTGTAACCCTGTTGGAGCAAGAAGTTTGGAAGGCTTAGGTGCATTGGGTAGATTAGGCTTGGAGGATTTTCTATTATTCATGTATTCCAATTTTATTCTTTAGTGGATCATTTGACCTCTTGGAGGACGATGGAGAGATTTTTCGCCAAGTTTTTCAGTTTCCTCTTCAATAACACGTGCTGGTATTATCTTTGTATTTGCATCTCTCTTCCCTTACTCTATTCCTTTTAATTGTTGTTGTATTTATGATTAATTATGGTTTAGAGTGTTTTATCAATTTGGATATAGCTTAATTTGAGGACTAATTTTAAATTTTGAGACAATGTTGTATCTTGATTCCCATTCTAATAAAATTATTTGCATTTGATTCTAAAAAATAAATAAATAAGGGCTGGGGGGCAAGTAAGAGAGAGCAATTTTTCGCATGCTTAGTGTTTCTCTGGGAGTCCTAAGATGGTGAAAGTCTTTCATCTATCATCAGATAGGCCATCTTTTCCCTACGGGTGAAATCCTTACTCCAAGCCACTGCTCATAGCATGTAAGACATCACAGGAAGATGAGAGAAACTATCTCTCAACGCTAAGGAGAGTCAGGCAATGGACCTATTGTTGGACGACATTGATAATTCTAAAACATTGGTAGCAAAGTTCTTCACTAAAAGACATCATAATATGAAGGCTATCAATCAGACCTTAAGAAGTATGTGGAGATCTGGTGGAAGCTTCAAAATTCGGGACCTTGGGGAGAACACTGTCCTTCTTTTGTTTGAGGATGTAGTCGATGCAAACCGTATATTCATGCAAGGTCCATGGTCTTTTAATAAATGCTTGATTGGATTATATAGACCTGGAGAAGAAGCGACAGTCAATGGTGCAACGTTTGACAGGGCTTCCTTTTGGGTTCAAATACATAGCTTACAGTTGCGATTTGTTAGAGATATATTAGTCCATTAGCATAAGCCCAAGCCTAATTCTACTTTATGTGCAAGCCAAGTCCCCTACTTGTACTAGAAGTCTATTAGTCTAGGGTTTAGTCTATTATATATACATATGTTATGATTCATTGTAACACAGGATTTGTACTACACTCTAATATATTATTGATGTAGCCCTTTAGGGTTTCCTCCTTGGATGTAGGCCGTTAGGCTAAACCACGTAACTCTCGTGTTACTGTGTTCTATACTTTATGCTTTCGCTTCCACATCTATACTAGCATATTCAACATGGTGTATCAATGCTAATATTTAACACAATTGATGAGGAAAGAGAACGCTGAGGTGATTGGTAGTACTTTGGGTAGAATGGACTGCGTTGAAGAGACTAAAACTGGGAATTGTAGAGGTCATTGCATTCGGATGAGAGTTGACTTGGATATAACTCAGTCACTCTGTCGGGGACGTCTAGTTCAGGGGGAGGGAAATCACAATGGGTTTCATTCCAATATGAGCGGCTGCCTATTTTTTGCTACTAGTGTGGTAAGTTAAACCATGATGAGCAAGATTGTAAGATGTGTCTCAATAGTAATGGTACACTATGAAAGGAAGATCAACAATATGGGTCGTGACAACGAGCATCCATGGCTAGATTTTACAAATCACCACCAGCATCCCAGCGGGAGGAATCACAAAACAATGGACCTCGCCAATACCCAACCCATACCAACAGATTGTCTATTACTCCAATATCGGATAACAATGAGATTAGGGCTAGCGAAGAGGATGATCTGAGGTATAAAGAGAATCTAGTTGCAGAGGATGTCGTTAAGGACTGAGTTGTGTACACAGGAAAAACAATACTCTCCAACCCGAGTCTATTTAAAGCACACATCCAGGAAATTGACAAGGAATTGAATGATGGTCCTCCTACACATGAAATTAATGAGGGGAGGACAGTGAGGGTGGAACCTGAACATAGATAGGGCTAAAAAGGTGGTTTGAAAATAGTTGGTTGCAGAGATAATTTTAGTTAAGGGAGAAATGGGCTTCGGTATATGGGAGAAAAATATTTTGTGCTGATGTCTACTATTCAAAGAAGCAAGAGTAAGAACAATCAAATAAAAAATACATTGCTTATAATTATGATCTGTTACTTTTCTTTCATCACTTTCAGCGGTTGATTGATGATAGGCATTATGAAGAGTTGAAATCAGATTTCAAAGCAACCCAAAGTAGACCATCATTGGCACATCCTGTGGAAATATTAAAGCATGCAGCAAGTTTTTACACTCTTGCAATATTTAAGTTGTTTAGTCATTAATTATGGCTCACTTGAGATTGTGAATTGCATAAGTATGATGAGATTGAAACTGACCAAATATAAAGTTATTCCTCCTAGTAAACATTGTCAACACATTGTTGAATATGATTCATCGGCTTCGACAGTGATGTGCAATTGTAAAAAAATTGAATTTGTTGGAATTTTATGTACCCATGCCTTAAAAGTGTTATCTCTTCAAAATTTTAAAAGGGTACTAGATCAATATATTTTAAAAATGTGGAAAAAGGATGCAAAGGATGGATCTGCAATAAATACTTGTATGCGTGTAGGACTACATGACCAGAATGCATGTTATGGTACATTTTTTTACTCCTAATATTATTTAAATAACACCTATTTATTTTTCAAACATCACAAACAAATTATTAGGCATACCTAAATATTTTTTACTATTACTATGCTAGCCCACAAACACTCTTCTTTTCATCACAAAAGTGGGCTATAAATGTAAAATACTATAAGACCCAATATTTTTGTAAAGACTAAATTATTTATTGAGTAAGTTGAAATCTCACAAGAATTTTTATGCTTAGCAATATTTGAAAAAAAACCCATGATTCAAATACATGGCAAAACAATTTTATCAATGGAATTCAAATCCATAATTAAAATCCATGATTCAAATTCATGGCAATACTATTTTATCAATGGGATTCAACCCCATAATCAAAACCCATGATTCAAACCCATGCCAAATTATTTATCAAAACCCCAATTTTCATTGGCAACATCAAAAGCCCAATTCTTACTGGCAACATCAAAAAGCCCAGTTTTCATTGGAAATATTAAAAAGCCCAATTTTCGTTGACAACATCAAAAAACCCCATTCTCACTGGCAATATCAAAAACCCAATTTGCATTAGCACTATTTTATCAAAAGTTCAAGATTATTAATGCTTGGCAAAAAATATTATGTCATAATTATTTCATTTAAAAGATGAACAATGTTTCTTAAGCATTGCTATGGAAAAAACCATGGCAGTCATTTTATAACATCTCGTGGAAAGTTATAATCATTATATAAAAGCTCATGGAAGGTTATCTTGAAGATTATGATATTCATCTCATATTATAAACCGATGAAACATGTGGTCATCATTTACATCACAACATCCATAATATTTATCTTCAAAGCCAATGGTAACTATTCAATCCCAAAAGCTCACCATTTAAATTATGATGTGATTATTAGAAATCATGAACATTACTTATGATATGGAATTCATCATATTCAAAAATAGTAAATGTTATTTACAAAGGCATTTTGAAACTTATCCTATTATTTAAAATATTGCAACTCATTGCCCAAAGACCCATTACAAATATCTATGAAAACACAAAATATTTACTAATAATAAAAGTCCATGAGGGATGAAAACTCATGGAAACATGTGTTGTTAATGTCCATTTTGTAGGATGAACACAGTCCAGCCCAAAGGGACCAACCCACATGAGCTCCAAAGACTCCAGCAAGAGGCAGATGACTAAAAATAGACAACCGGCTCTTGTTCATCCTTGACCAAGGTATAGCTAAAGGCCTTTACAATAGAACCAAGTCTTTGAGGATGAACTAGAGGCTGTCCCATCAACTTTCTGTCACCTTTTACCTGACGTGAACAGTGCCCAAAGGTTGTGATATCAGCTGAAGGTTAATGGGTGATGGAACTTCATTATTTTCCTCAAGACTATATCTCCAATGGAAGGGGAGCCGAAACTAAATTATCCCAATCTCAACAAATCAATGCTATAAACGTCAAAAATGTTCAAGACATAGTTCATGTGCCAAGCCCATGAATCCTAAAGGGGGAAAATTTGGGAACATGTGGTTTGGACGGCATAAAGGGATCTCCAGCAAAACCCTATGAAGTAGGCTTCAATTTTGACACCTGGCTTTGAGTGTTGAATCCTACTTTTTGGGGTCCAAATCTCAGTTGCAGTACTAGGATTCCTCCTTGATACCTACCTTAATCCTATTGGTTAAACCCAACTTCAGAAATCTTGACATTTAATGCAAAATACCCCAAAAACCCACCACGTGTCATATTACCCAAAGAAGCAAAGCAGCCCCAAAAGCAAATCTCCCACTTCTGGTCAAATCCTAGGATAATTAAGCCTTATACTTTGCCCCTTGATTAGTCCTATGTTTTTGGACTTTTGTTAATTAATGCTTCCCTAAACTCTATTATAAAAGCATAAGCACACCAGCCTATAGGCACACAGCTACTCCCTTTGAAATTTCTGATTTGCTTGTCATTTTGCTTGTGGTTTAACTCTCCCCAAGCTCACAACTCATTCCCCTTAGCCCACACTCACTTAGCCTCAGACATTCCCTTACCTTTTCTGCATATTCACAGCCCATAAATGCTTCCTAATCAGTCACAAACAACCTTTTACTCACTAAAGCCTTAAACTTAGCATTAACTCCATCACACCACCACAAGCCTAAATACCCACTCACTCAAAATAGCTCACACTACCCCATTCATGCCTTATGTATATATATCCCCCAAAATCTTAGTTTAACACTTGCTGCACTGAGCTGGAATCTCTCTCTCCCTTCACACCATGCCAATTAACCCCTTTCTTCTTCCCATGGAACCTTTAATTTTTACCTTTTGTTTTACTATTAAATGATATAATGTATTTGTAACAATGGAATTCTTTCCTCATATTGATGTAATGATAGTTGAAAGTACAATAAATTCCCCTAATCGAGACACACAAAGACCCCCTGAAGTGAACACTTTCCTAAATTTATTTAATAATTGACTGCTGGACTTTAAGTGTAATTTCACCCTACCACTGGAAAATTTATTTTTCTTGCACTATCAAAACAGGACCACTAACGTACTAATTAAGTATTGTGAAGTATTTTTATTGGGCTTTTATTGCTATTTTGTCAAGTGCAACCTTTATTTCTTGCTTGGATAGGCTTATCACCACATCGAAAGCCTTTGGACATGATCTCAAGAGCCCATCATTGAGTTTCGGCTTGACTTCCCAATATTTTATTTAGAGGCATCAATTTCCCCCTCAACAATGCAGATGTGGGAAGTGGGTACAAAGTATTGCTTAAATTGTATTCAAATTTGGCGATGAGAGCTGCTGTGACTGATGAGTCTTTTCGTATGGCTTTGGATGCTCATGAAAGTACTTTGATCTAAGTACAGGCAAGTTTGAAAAATCTATCAATTGAATAATGTACTGTTGGAGGCTCTTGTTTCAAATTAAAGGCTCATCAAGCAAACGATAGTGTACAACCTATCAATTCCAAAGAAAAAAAAAATTAAAGGAATTAAGCTTAAAGGAAAATAAGCAAGGACATATCCTAGAAGAAAAGGTGCATTAGAAAGAGCCACAAGAAAGAGAAAATGTCAAACTATTATACCTTCTCATATTCAACAACTCACATCGGTATGAAATGTGTTCCTTTTTCTTTTTCTTTTTTTCTTTGTGCTTACAATGTTAGACTATAATGTATACTAAATCCATATTTCACCAATGGAAAAACAGCAGCCATGCTAGAACTTAAGCTTGGATGTTGGTAATGAAGTTCATCAGATGTCTTCTTCGGTTTATACACAGGTAACAATATATATATATATATATATTGTGTGTATAAATTATAAAAAGAACTAATTTTTTCAATTATGTATATAATTTTTGTCAATAATGCGGCAGCCACCTCAATCCTCATAATGGTGCCCTTAGTTCAAGTCTAGATACTTACAATCTACTGAATCAATCTTCATCTCAACATACAATGGTAGTATTTTAAATTTCGCTTATGAAAATTTTTATATTGTTATATTACTCTTAAATTTTGTTGTCTCAACTCATAATTGGTTCTTCATATTTAATTTATTAATTCATTTGAATGTGAAATGTAGCAGGAAGATGGCAGGACAAACATAACTACACATGGTTTTACTGAAATATTGAACTTGATTCAAGTAATTAGATGAAAGCATATATTTTTTTATTGCTTTGATTTGATTGATATTTGATTGGTTATATGTTGATATGTAGACACAATTACCAAAACGGTAAATCAAAAGAATAATGAAGATATTGAATACAAACACAGAAGTGTGCTTGCTTGTGGGACTTTATTGGCTAAGCTCCAAACCCATAACCTACAACATGCCTACCAAGGAGTGAAGAAGAGTGTCAGTGCTGTCTATCATAGAGGAGCATCCAAATTAATTTGTTATTTTGATTTGATACTCTACCATGCAAATGAACTTTGATAACTTTAACGGGTTATGATACCAGGGACAAACCCAGGTGGGGGCCTAGGGAGGCCCGAGCCCCCAGGCCCAAAAATAAAAATTTAGTAGGTAAAATTTTTCCAAAAAAAAAAAAAAAAAGACTTGGGCCTCCTTAGTTTCATGAACGGATGAACCACAACCAGCCAACCTAGTCAACAGCGCATGTAAATCTTTTTTTTTTTTTTTAAACACTAGCAGTCCAAAACGCCAAAACCAAACGGAACAAGCGAAAAAGTGAAAAACGAAGGAAAAATAAATAAATAAAAAAGAGAGAGGCGAGACTTAGGTGCGGTTTGGATTCAGTTGAAACTGCATTTACGTTTGCTACGGTTTTTTTTTTTTTTTTGGGCTCGCATTTGTTGACTTTAACAGTGAACAGTGTACCGTGCACTGTTTACAGACCCACAAATTCCACTTTTCAGTAATTTTTTCATTAAAAATGGGTCCCACGATACTATGCACACATTTAAAAATTATTTTGTTACAATATTTTCAGTTTTCAGTTTTCAATTTTAACAAAATAAGTTCTATCCAAATAGACTCTTAGAGAGATTCACGCCGTTGCTCACACCACCACCATTTGGCCCAATAATTAGCCCACATTCCTCCAAAACCCCTCATTCACCTTTTATAAATTCCAAATTTGCAATATATATAAACTCAAAAAAAAAAAAAAAATTAGGTTACTATGTACTGTCACAATTGCGCCACTTGCCATGGCCAGTTAACCACGCTGCTAGTGTTCTTGATGGGAGTCTGTAACGCCACTCCTCGGCGGCAACACTAGTACACCTCTTTCTCTCTTGCCGCTTTGTTGTTTGTTTGCTCAACACTGCTGTTATATTCGTTAATAGCTGCTCAACACTGTAGCGAAGAAAAAAGTATACCATGTTTCGATAATATTAACTCGCCATTTGTTTTAGTATTTTCTATCCAATAAATAAGTGATACTTGTTTAAAAAAACACATCACACTACGCTAATAAATGATTAATTTATCACTCATTTATTAGATAAAAAATACCAAAACAAATGCTAAGACATGTATACTTTCTCGCTGGGAAGCAGTTCACTTTGACCGACTAGTAAGCTTCTAAACTGAGTAATGAAGTGTTGTACAGCTGTATAGCATTTCACATATAATACTTTTATCTTTCTTTATATTTTTTTATTATAATAAGATATATTAGTTTTGTTTCGATGATTTAATGTTCTTCACACAGTACACTACAATTAATAATAATAATAATAATAATAATAATAATATAATGTGGTTTATATTAGAATATTAGGTTATCTATTTATATCTGATAATAGTAGGAGGACAAATAATTTTTTAATTGTTTGATTTGATCTAATTGCACTCCAAATAGTAATTTGCACTTCATTGTTCACACTTTTTTTTTAACAAAAAATATTGTATAAATCTTCAAAATTTCATACCTATTAATCAATTTTTATCCTAAATACTGAAACATTAGATGTAACTCCTTAGAAAAGCTCTAAAATGTAAAAAGGTAAGTTCAAACCTAAGTACAAAGAATTTAGTACAGTGAAAAAAATGTAGGTACAAGTTTACTTAAAGTTAGTTTATGAAATAAAATAATTTATTTTTGGCCACAATTTGGGCCAAATTAACTTGAGTTTTTTGCATTTTGAGCCAATGTAAGCTGAACTAATGTAGGCTTAACCCATTAACACAATGTAGGCATAACTAACTTGCCTCGTAAGAAAATTTCCTGGCTCCGCCACTGACTATATGGATGTGTATTTGAAATTTTTTTTTTTTTTTTTTTCCGCTTACCTCTGACCCCCCAACTTGAAATCCTAGATCTGTCTCTGATACTCATTTTATTTTTCATTTAGAAGTGGAAAAGGAGAAACTTTTATTATTTTAAATATCATAGACTTTGAATATGGTTTCAATAGAACTTATGAACATCTAGGCCCCGTTTGGTATGGCAACTCAAACGGCCAAAATTGGGAATTAACTCCATTTTTCCAACTATATAATTAGTAGACATGGTTTTGAAACTATATTTTTTAATAACATTTTGAGTTTCTAAAACTCAATTTAGGGCTTATAAATCGAGTCTTATAGACTTGGTTTTCATGTTCTGTCTTCGCCCTTCTCCACATGACGTCCACTTGAAAATCAAGTCTATAAGACTTGATTTATAACTCAAACCTAAAGAACCAATCAAAAAAACTGATATTAGTCAGATCTGATGGTTAGGACGTGAGACACGGCATGGACTCTTCTTTCGTTGCAAGTGCTTTCTTTTGCTCCTCACCAGACCACTCACATGGCATGGACTCTCTTCTTTTGTTTGTTCTCTGCAAAGTCTTTTTTGTTCCCATTTGTAAAGTGTGAAGTATGTGGAGTGAAGCAAAGTGTATTTTGGTGACTGAGTGTATCTTATAAAAGTAAATGGTTGCCGACTAAGCTAGTGTGACTTGTGAAGTGTACTGTCAACTTTTTCTTTTTTTTTCTTTTTTTTTGGGAGAAGTGTACTATCAACTCAATTGTTCTCTGCAAAGTCTTTTTTGGTTTCCATTTGTGAAATGTGAAGTAGGTAGAGTGAAGCAAGTGTATTTTGGTGACTGATTGTATCTTATAAAAATAAGTGGTTGCCGACTAAGCTAGTGTAACTTGTGAAGTGTACTGTCAACTCTTTTTTTTTTTTTTGGGAGAAGGAAGTGTACTGTCAACTCAATATTTTCAAATAAAAGTTTGTTCACGTGTTGTCTTCTTTTGCTCAACACTGAGCTCTTTGTTTTCCCATCTTCTTTACCACTTCTCGAGGAGGGAAAACAAAGTTTAGAGTGGACATGTGCAAGCTAAGAGCCTGACTAGCTCCTTGGCGCATGACACTGCAATCCCCATTGGTGCATGTGTAAACTTACCAAAAAAGAAAAAATCGAGTGAGATGTATGTTGTCAAGTGTATGTATGCTCAGGGCCAGCTGAAGCTGTAGGCCACTTAGGCAGTGGCCTAAGGGCAGTAGCCTAAGGCCCCCACTGATAAAGAGGTCCCCAAATAGTAATAATATATTATATAATATCCCATCAAAAAATTGTATAATTTGAAAAAAAATTGTCTTAGCCACTTAGGTAGTGGCCTAAGGCCCCACTGATAAAGAGGCCCCCAAATAGTAATAATATATTATATAATATTATATAATATCCCATCAAAAAATTGTATAATTTGAAAAAAAAAATGTCTTAATCTTGAATATTTTCTCACACATGAAACTTATTCCGATATTGATGGCTTAGATTTATTTTTAGAACTAAAAGTTTTAAAAGAAGTTTTGTAAATAAATGAAAACTCTCCAATTAATATATTAAATTATATAAAGAGGCTAGAATCTTTTCCAAATGCATGTATTGCTTTCAGAATATTACTAACTATACCTGTTACAGTTGCTTCCACATAAATAAGTTTTTCAAAATTAAAATTAATAAAATCCTATTTAAGATCAACTATGTCACAAGAAAGATTAAGTGGATTAGCCATATTACCAATTGAAAAGGAAATGTTAGCGAAACTTGAATGCAAAAATTTAATTAATAATTTTGCCTCTCAAAAAGTAAGAGAAATAAATTTTAATTGAAAAAATATATAAATTTATAATTAAATATAATAAAAGGTCCCATTTAAAGATTTCGCCTAGGGCCCATATTCATTGAGCCGGTCCTGTGTATGCTGTTAGCTAGGTTGCAATAAATATGTATGATAGCAAGTTCAGCATTTCTTTTTTTCAAATGAATTAATTGCTTTTCTCTTTTCTTTATAAGCCCTTCTTGCCATTGATCATATCTCACTCAACCACGCAAACTTAGATTCTGCATAGATTTTTCTCCTTTATTTTTCATAGAGCAACTTTTAATTTTGCAAAAAAGCTACTCAAAACAATCAATATGGATAGCCTCAAGCTCGATCATGAACTTGAAAATGATTCTCACATGACGGTTAACCCTCTAGACCCAGAGGAATTCAGGAGGCAAGGCCACATGTTGATTGACTTCATTGCTGATTATTACCAAAATATAGAGAGTTACAAAGTCCTAAGCCAAGTTGAGCCAGGTTACCTTAAAAAACTCTTGCCAGAATCTGCCCCCTATTATCCTGAATCAATTGAAACCATCCTCCAAGATGTGCAAAAATATATTATACCTGGGATCACACATTGGCAGAGTCCTAATTACTTTGCCTACTTCCCTTCAAGTGGTAGCACTGCAGGTTTTCTTGGTGAAATTCTAAGCACTGGCTTTAATGTAGTCGGATTCAATTGGATGTCATCACCAGCTGCAACTGAGCTAGAATGTATTGTCATGGATTGGCTTGGAGAAATGCTTATGCTACCAAAGTCTTTCCTTTTCAAAGGCAATGGTGGAGGTGTATTGCAAGGGACTACTTGTGAGGCCATTTTGTGTACTCTAGCTGCAGCGAGGGATCAGATGCTAAACCGATGTGGGAGTGAGAAGTTGGAAAAGTTGGTGGTCTATGGGTCTGACCAAACACATAGTGCACTGCAAAAGGCAGCTCAAATTGCTGGAATCCACACAAAGAACTTCCGAGCCATCAAAACTGCGAAGTCAAATTCATTTGGGTTATGCCCAAACTCTCTAAGAGATGCAGTTCATGCAGATGTTGAAGCTGGGCTAGTCCCATTATTTCTATGTGCCACAGTTGGGACAACCTCAACAAATGCTATTGATCCAATAGGACCATTGTGTGAAGTAGCAAAAGATTTTAACATATGGGTTCATGTTGATGCTGCATATGCTGGAAGTGCTTGCATTTGCCCAGAGTTTCGTCATTTCATTAATGGGATTGAGGGTGCAAACTCTTTTACTTTGAATGCACATAAATGGTTCCTTACAACTCTAGATTGTTGCTGCCTTTGGGTGAAGGATCCAAGTGCCTTGACAAAATCTCTCTCAACTAATCCAGAGTTTTTGAGAAATAAGGCCACAGATTCAAAACTAGTGGTGGACTACAAAGACTGGCAAATAACCTTGAGCCGAAGATTCCGAGCCATGAAAATATGGCTTGTGCTAAGAAGCTATGGCGTGGCTAACCTCAGAAACTTCCTGAGAAGCCATGTCAAAATGGCAAAGCTTTTTGAAGAACTTGTAAGAAACGATAATAGGTTCGAAGTTATGGCCCCTAGAAACTTCGCTTTGGTTTGCTTTAGGGTTTTGCCATGGCCAAATGATATCAGTGTGGCTAATCATGTGGAACCAGTAAATGAGCTAAACAAGAAGCTGCTAGAGTCAGGGCCGGCTCAACACTAGATGCAAGAGATGCAACCGCCTAAGGCCCCCAAATAAAAGAAGGCCCCACTTGTAAAAAAAAATTTATATATATAATATATTTATTTATATATTTTAGTTAAAAAAATTTTAAGTATTTTTATTGGTCAATAAAATGCATTAAAAAGGCCCATTGTATCCTAAAATGCAAAAGATTAAACTGAAAAAAAAAAAAAAAAAAAAAAAAAAAAAAAGTCAAAGTTCAGCTAACACAATTAAATTTTAGGAGACAAATGTATTAACCCATTCTTGAAATATGCTAAAATTAAAATTAATAGCAGACAAATTCATTAATAATATAACGTAATTGTCTTGAAATATGCTAAAATAGAGATTATAAATGTCAAAAACAAAAGAAAAACCTCTCATCTCTCTATCTCTCTGCCTCTCCATCTATATTCTTACGGTCTTACCTTTCTTTTCTTCATCTTCATCTTGATTTTTGATCTTTTTCCATCAACTCAGTTAGCCCCTCTAGCTTGAAATTTTTCTTTGTTGATTCCAGCATACCAGCCGACATTCACAGAAGGTGTTCTTCTGCTTCAGTTCTTCCCCTCTTTCTCTTTGTCTTTCTGAAAATAAATACTCAAGAGTCTTCTATTTCTTTAACTTAAATTATATATATTTTTAGTCTGTTTCATACTTTCACTGCACTGCCTCTTTGATGGGATGGGACACGTTTTTTTTGCTATGATGCTTTTCTAATTCTGCCCCTCTCCCTCTGTGGACCTTTTTCTGCTTTAAAACTTAGCCATAGAAATATAAGATCTAGGGTGTGTTTGGATAGAACTTATTTTGCTGAAACTGAAAACTGAAAACTGAAAACACTGTAGCAAAATAATTTTTAAATGTGTGAATAGTACCGTGGGACCCATTTTTAATGAAAAAGTTGATAAAAAATGAAATTTGTGGGTCCGTGAACAGTGCACAAATGCACTGTTCACATAAAACCGGTCAAAAGTTGCGGCTACTGTTGCATGAACAGTAGCCGCTTGTGGGAAAATCTCGTGAAAAAAAAAAAAAAAAAAGGGAAAACGCAGAAACGCACAGCAGCAAAAACGCAAACGCGTATCCAAACCAAGCCCTAGTGGAGAAAAGGCTGGATGGTTCTCACTTTTTTTTTTTTTTTAATAGGAGTACAAGTTTGTCACGTCTGTGGGCTGTACAGTACAGCCCACAGTCCACAGACGTGACAAACCACTGACCAGAGTTTTTTTTTTTTTTTTGGTTAAAGACCACTGACCACAGTTATTTGGTCCGACGGTTTCTCACCCCTTTTTTTTTTTTTTTTTTTTTTTTTGACTCTTTATCTATCATTATAAATTATAATGCCAATTAATGATTTGATGTGTATCATATTAACTCATTTGTATTATAGTGACACTAATTTATTAAACCACGTATTAAATTAATTTTTATTTGTGCAGGTTTAAACTTTCAAGTGATCATGGCTTTAGAAAAATTGCAATAACCAGATTCTATTGTTCTATACTTTAAATTTTTATTTTTAGTTAAATTATCATTTTTAATTATAAATTGTGTTTTATTTATCTATAAATATTTTCTCATTATAAATGTTTACTAGGAAATATTTATCCAGATATGAAAAACTTATTAAAATTAATAAAATCTTATTTAAGGTCTATTATGTCACAAGAAAGATTAAGTGGATTAGCTATATTATCAATTGAAAAAGAAATGTTAGAAGAACTTAAATACAAAAACTTAATTAGTAATTTTGCATCTCAAAAAGCAAGAAAAATAGATTTTAAATAAAAAAATTTAATATATAAATATATTTTATTTTATTAATATTTAATTATAAAAAGGCCCCATTTAAAATTTACGCCTAAGGCCCCAAAATTTGTTGAGCCGGCCCTGGCTAGAGTCGATCAATGAGTCAGGGAATGTGTACATGTCTTCCACTGTGGTTGATGGAGCATACATAATCCGGTGTGCTATAGGTGCAACTCTGACAGAGGAAAGACATGTGATTAGGGCTTGGAAGGTTATTCAAGAGCATGCAGATGCTTTACTCAGCAAAAACTAGTGTAAAGGTATTGACACTAGTCACACTGAGTTTGCTTTTAGTTGCCAATAAAAGTAAAATAAGCGTGCATGAGGTGGCAATTTGATGCCATGCACAGTCCCTAGCTTATCTTCTATATATGTAAGATGCTTTTAATTTTATTCTACAATATATCTTTTTATTGACAAAAATAATTCGTTATTATGTGGCTGTCGTTTGATGAAAATTTTATTTATAACTGGCCTAGATAGAATGAAAAGCTTTGGCAAAGACGATTTCTCGATGTCTATAGGTCTGTTTGTCTGTCTCCTTCTCTCTTTCCACCCAAAAAATAATAATAATAATAAAAGTAGAAGTAAAAGACTTGCCAGTCTCTTCTCTCTTTCCACCCAAAATAATAATAATGATAAAAGAAGAAGTAAAACACTGACCGAGTGGACCAAATTGTGTGTCTATAATGTAATATTTATTATTTTTATTGCATTTTCGTGGCTTATATTTCATACTTTTCAATCCAAAAATTAAGAAAAAAAATGAATTCTTGAGCTAAACTTGAAAAAGCAATCTACAAATAGAATCAATTTAAGGCCTAATTAGTCTAATATAGATGGAAGGGGATTGAAATTTACTGCGTGGACCAAATTGAACCGAAGTAAACCTAATTGGACCAAATTGAAATGAATAAAAACTATTTAATTTCTAGGGAGAACTATTTATCTTCAACAAATTTTAGAAAAAAAATTATTGTAGGGGCGGTTTTTTGGGGCTCAGGCCCAACAGGCGGGCGGTTCTGGCCCAAAAGTCCCTCAACAATGAATTTGTAGAGAGTAGGTTACAGAACTAGGTCTTTGACAGCGGAAACGTAGTTATGAACAAGCCATGCAACCAGTTGGACGTAGGGATATTCCTCCAAGCTTTTGGAGTCACAGTCCGTGGGGCTGTATCTTCTACTTTTTATCTCTCACTCCTTTCTCTTTTTTCTATCTTTTTCTTCTTTCTGCTCGCGATCCCTTGGCCATGGGGATCTCCTTCTCTTATATAGTATCCTTCCTAAGATCATGACCCTACACTTATTAATCATCTGGGCCTCTACTTGAGTGCCTGTCTCATAGGACATCCTCCCTCTTTTCTGTGAGTTGCACTGGCCAAGATAATTCTGTGCTCCTGTCCTTTCCACATTAATGCGGCTGGAAAAGTAGCTCCTTGGCATTTAATGCGGCAATCGTAGTTGCCCCCCTCCCTGAACGTCATGCACTGTTCCTTCATATTGGATGACTTTTCGCCATGTATAGGGTGTGAATCGGACACACACTTGGCGAGTCCGAGGAGGTACTCCTCCTCGGACGCCCCTAAGCAGGCCCGGCCCAACATGGTTGGGCCGGGGTATCCTATGCCCATGCCCTTTCTTCTTGTCGGGGTTGGGCTTATTATATATACTAGGGCCCAACGTCGACTGACGGATCTTACTCCCATAATTATATATTATATTACAATACAAAATAATTATTTATTCATATGCATCGCTTGGGTTTGCTATTAGCATTTTTAGAAAAAACATTATACATTATATTACAATACAAAATAATTATTTATTCATATGCATCGCTTGGGTTTGCTTTTAGCATTTTTATAAAAAAAAATTATACATTATATTACAATACAAAATAATTATTTATTCATATGCATCTCTTGGGTTTGCTATTAGCATTTTTATAATTGTGGGCCACTTAAATTAGTGTGCATGGGATGTGGCAATTTGATGCCATGCCAGTGGCAGCTCTAGAAATTTTTTTCAAAATACTCCTTAAAAAACATAAATTACACAATTTTATAAAAAAAAAAATTCATATATTGAAAATAATAACAAAAAAAAATACAAATAAATAAAGTTTTACGACTCCTTTCTACGAATTTTCATATTTTGATATAGTTGCCTAATATATATATATATATATATATTGTATTTTATAATATGACCGAGTGGACCAAATTGTGTGTCTATAATGTAATATTTATTATTTTTATTGCATTTTCGGGGCTTATATTTCATACTTTTCAATCCAAAAATTAAGAAAAAAAAAATGAATTCTTGAGCTAAACTTGAAAAAGCAATCTACAAATAGAATCAATTTAAGGCCTAATTAGTCTAATATAGACGGAAGGGGATTGAAATTTACTGAGTGGACCAAATTGAACCGAAGTAGACCTAATTGGACCAAATTGAAATGAATAGAAACTGTTTAATTTTTAGGGAGAACAATTTATCTTCAACAAATTTTAGAAAAAAAATTATACATTATATTACTGTGGGGCCCAATAGTTTATAGGCCAGGCCCATTTACTCGTGGGGAGTCCAAAGGCCCAAGCCGAGGAGGGCTATGACCCAAGCTCAATAATATAAAGCACAAGATAGCCTTGGGATACAGCCGAGGATCGCTCAGTCCTCGGCAGACCCAAAGTCTTACCAGAAAGAGGGGGAAAAACGGTATAGGACTAAGCTTGAAAGAAAATCTAAAATATCCAGGGAAAGCTGCCCTTACTGCCATTCAATACTCTGCACCTGACAAAGCCGTATTCTTCGGCTTTTACAACCACCCCCAACGACTTTGGGTATGGGTTGATGGGACAAGTATCAGTCTTGGAAAGTTTGACCCTACACGTGGATGAAGGACAGTGAACGAAGGCTAGTATAAAAGGAAAAGTAAGTAATCTAAAGAGGGGGCTGGGAAAAATGGCCAAAAATCAGAGCCTCCCAGCCCACCTCCAGGAGAAAAACTCCAGGGGTGAAGATAACTTAACCATGCACGAACACCACGAAAACCCACCGCCTGGTGACCAAGGTCTAGCCTTTCAAACCCACGCTCTACAAATGATATTGTTTGGGCCGTTTTACGTGCGAACCCAACACTGTTGCGGTTCGTTACAAAATCGTGTCCTTACAATTACAATACAAAATAATTATTTATTCATATGCATCGCTTGGGTTTGCTATTAGCATTTTTATAATTGTGGGCCACTTAAATTAGTGTGCATGGGATGTGGCAATTTGATGCCATGCTAGTGGCAACTCTAGAAATTTTTTTCAAAATATTCCTTAAAAAACATAAATTACACAATTTTATTAAAAAAAAAAAAATCATATATTGAAAATAATAACAAAAAAAACACAAATAAATAAAATTTTACGACTCCTTTCTACGAATTTTCATATTTTGATATAGTTGCCTAATATATATATATTGTATTTTATAATATCTTGTGCACTTCACAATTACATACGCTTACATAGTTACACAAAAGACAATAGATAAGAGCCTGAGTCTAAGTCACAGGTCAGACTAGTCTGAGGACAGTCGCTGAGTGAAGTTAAAGAAATATAAAACATTAACATTACACAAAAGGACAAACAAATAAAGGCAAAGCTAATCAATATTAGTTACTGTTGTGCATGTGCTATTCAGTGTTTAGTCCGGAACATCAGATATGAATCAGATTTTTCAATTCCATAGAGAGAGAGAGAGAGAGAGAGAGGGAGAGAGAGATCGCAGAGGAGATCGAGAAAAAATAGAGAACTGAGATGTCGAGGGTAAAAATTGAGAATTAATACTATTTTCTAACTATATAATTAGTAAGCATGGTTTTGAAATTATATTTTTTAATAACATCTCGAGTTTTTGAGACTCGATTTATCACGTGATGTCCACCTAAAAATCAAGTCTTAGAAACTCAATTTATATATCAACTCTTAAATACTCGATCAGTATGTGACGTGTTCCTCACCCCTCACACATCTCACTCGATTTTTTCTTTTTTGGTAAGTTTACACATGCACCAATGGGGATTGCAATGTCATGCGCCAAGGAGCTAGTCAGGCCCTTAGCTTGCACGTGTCCCCTCTAAACTTTGGCTTTGTTTGTTTTAATGTAAAATATTTTCAGGGTGTAAAATATTTTCAAATGAAAATATTTTCAGGAAAGGAAAATATTTTCTAGTGTTTGGTTGCATTTTAAAAATTATATTAGAAAATAATTTTCAGTGTTTGGTAATATTTTGAAAATGCTATTTTCCTACAAAATTTTTCACACTTTCTCAACCATTTTCTCATCTTCCAACCAAATTTTATATCAGAAAATCCACCACCAGCCACACACTAGCACCCACAGACAATCTACCACTATCCACACAAAACCCACCACCAAAACGCCACCACTCACACCACCACAACAACAACAACAAAATTAGAGATCAAAGAGATCAAGCAGATCGACGAGAGAGTGATTGGCGAGAAAGCAGATCGGTGACGATCCAGGTAAGGGTTTGTGAGTGGCGAACCATTGAGAATCGAGCTTCTCGACGGCCCTGATTTTGAAACCGATTCAGTCGAGCAAGAGCGACGAGGCGGTGTCGGGGTTGGAGATCTGGATTGTGACGATCAGAGGATTGCCAGAACGGTACACGTCCTTGTCCGGTTGGATTTTGAGAATGGGAACTCGTTGACGGAACTTGAACTCAACGGTGGTGGTGTTCGGTGGATTTCAATTCAAAAGGGAGAGGGAGATCGAGAAAGAGAGAGATCGGCGGCGCGAATCGAGAACTTGGCGGTGTGAACTTGACAACGCGATCTCGTCACTGCGTCTGGGGTTGGGGCGCATTTATGAGTCCTTCTTTCTCTCTCTCTCTTTCTCTCTCAGACTGTGTCTATGAGTCCTTCTTTCTCTCTTTCTGGAAGTGATTTGAAGGTAAAGTAAAAACGGAAATGCTTTTACGCCTGTGAGCCTTAGTTTACGGTCAATGCTGAAAACAATTTCAGTTTGACCTAATTTTCGGTAACTACCAAACACACACATTTAAAGAAAAACATTTCCGAAAGTGGTTTTACATGGAAACAAACATAGCCAAATTTGTTTTCCCTCGTCAAGAAGTGGTAAAGAAGACAGGAAAACAAACAGCTCAGTTTTGAGCAAAAGAAGACAACACGTGAACAAACTTTTATTTGAAAATAGGATTTTACTAATGTGTGCCCTTAGGGCACATAGATACAATCAATCACCAAAATACTTGCTTCACTCTACATACTTCACACTTCATCAATGGGAACCAAAAAAGGCTTTATAGAGAACAATTGAGTTGACAGTACACTTCTCCCAAAAAAAAAAAAAAAAAAAGAGTTGACAGTACACTTCACGAGTAATTCTTAGGTACTCCCGGAGCACGGAGAATGGTGCTCCCTCCTCTCACATTGATGGTGGGGTCCGCTCATTAAATTCATGGTGAGGTCCACCATGAATGTAAGAGGAGGGAGCACTATTTCACTATACTCCAAGATTACCTAAGAATTTTCCACACTTCACAAGTCACACTAGCTTAGATACACACGACAACCACTTACTTTTATAAGATACACTCAATCACCAAAATACACTTGCTTCACTCCACATACTTCACACTTCACAAATGGGAACCAAAAAAGACTTTGCAGAGAACAAACAAAAGAAGAGAGTCCATGCCATGTGAGAGGTCTGGTAAGGAGCAAAAGAAAGCACTTGTGACGAAAGAAGAGTCCATGCCGTGTCTCACGTCCTAACCATCAGATCAGACTAATATCGGTTTTTTTGATTGTTTCTTTTGGGTTGAGTTATAAATTGAGTTTTAATACTTGATTTAAAAGTCCTAAATCGAGTTTTAGAAACTCGAGATATTATTTAAAAATATAGTTTTAGAACCATGCATACTAATTATATAATTGGAAAAATAGAGTTAATTTCCAATTTTGACTCAACTGAAACACATGTTTTCAGTTTTTAAACAACATTATACGTATATTCACATACTTTTTTGTATTTTCACACTTTTTTACTCGCACGTATTTCTACACATATTTTCAATCAACAAAACACATGTATTTAAATGTATCAAACACCCCTTATTTTCAGAGAATTATCAAAAGAAGAATACTTATTTTCAGAGAAATCTCTGGAACTTATGAACATTTATTTGCATTGTAATTCTGCTTCTTTTTTAAATGCAAGATAAAACCACTAAACAGTTTTGTGTATAAGTATCCCTAGCAACAATTTTTTTTTTTTTTTTTTTTTGGGTCTGGTACATGAAACTGGAAAGCCCCTACCAACAAACTTTCTTCAACCTAATCAAACAACTATCCCTTGAACCCACGCTTGGTGTTTTTCCTCCCTCGTGCAAATATCCAGTGCATACACAGCAGCCTCGTTGTAATCCCATAGCAATATATCAACCTATCCATCATCTTAGCTTGGCATATATCTTCAAAAAATGTGAAAGAAATCAAGATTTGATTACTGGGGAAGAAAAAAGATTAAGTTTATACCAAAAGTTTTCTGATGAAGCATCTCAGTTTCTTAAGGGAAAAATACTATGCTAAAACATTGCTAGAATCAAAGTTTGCAGAGAAGAATGAGTGCTTAACATTAAAAAGAAAAGCTTAAAACTTATGTACCAATGCCGTGCATATACGAGAATTGCAGCATAGAAATATATGATCAAGACTAAGCAAAAAATTAACAACTGTATCCTTTTTTTCCTTAACCTCATTCAAGAATTTCAACAAACACATAAAACACAATCTAGCAACCACACTTATCATAACAACCAAAACAGAGAGTAAATGTTAGTTCTCTATCGTTGTAAGGCAGTGATAATGTAATGATGGATCAGACTTCACACTAAGATGATCGTGATGATTCTTCTCACAAAAAAAAAAAAAAAAAAAAAAGAGATGATCGTGATGATGTTAGACCAATAATAATGCAAACAATTAATAAGAATGAAAAGGGAATTGATAAAGACAAGATTGGAGTCAAATGCAAAACTTCATTAATCATTATCAGTTTCAAAAATGAAACAGATTAGGATCTGGATGCGTCATCTTCAGAACTGTAACCATGAGGCATTAACGTTAGTAACGTTTGCCTCTCCCGTTAGTTGAGAAGGAAAAAAACAAAGCTGCCAGGTGTCAATTTTTTATTGGTAATACAGGGAGTGGTACACATTTTATGATACAGAAAATGTTCATTCGATAAACAAATAATATTAGAGTGTGCCAAGTTCAATTCATTCACTCATTTATGAAAAGACAACATAAATGACATTTGATTGAATAAAAAAAGAGAAGTGTTATACATCTACAATATTTTTATAATACTTTCACAATAAATCTTAAATAGTATGTTATTATTGGTTTTAATTTGAACTTATCATTAAAAATACAGTTTTACCACCAAGAACAGCCAGTAACAATTTACGTACAACTTAAAATTAGTTATGAAAATATTGTGAATATAACATTTCTCATATAAATAAATGAAAATGGATTTTTGCATATTATGATGAGACATTTAATTTGAGGCCAATAAAAATAAACCCACTCAATAATCAATAATGTAATATATGACTTTAGATAGAGCTTAATACTTTGATTAGCCTACCTATACCGAAACTGTCCTAAAGTTAGTATTTGTAACTTCTTCTTTAATTGCAGAAGCAAAACCATAGGAGTTTAGAGAGAGAAAAATGTGAAATTTCAAGACAAATGAAGAACAAAGAAAAAAAAATATACACAAACAACCAATTGAGAAATTTTTATAAGCAGTATATATGCATTCATGAACGTACTTGAATTTCCATTCCAGCAGGGCCACATGTAGTTCTACAAACAGTTGACTTTCGCTTCTCCTTCACATCTTTCCTCCAGGTTAATGTGTTTTATTACACCACACACAAACAAAAACTCTCTTTTTATTCATAGTAAGATAAGATATTCAAATGAGCTATAAATAATAAAAATTCTACGAGTATCAACTCTTTTATCACAATGTCAAGACTCGTGTAGAAGAAACAAACAACGCCAAACATTCCATGGCAATAGAACATAAGTAATTCATAAGGAACCTTTAACTACTAATCATGAACAAATATAATAACTTAAGAGTCCCTTCGTTTCTATATATAAGGTAATGGTTGCTACCTTCTCAAAAAAAAAAAAAAAGGGTAATGGTTGCTCAAAAATTTAACGTTCATGCATGCATGAGTACATTACATTATTCTTTCAGAAAAAAATGGTACAATATCCTGGGGGATGGGGGAAGAGAGATAGCTTTAGTGAATAAATTCGAAGCTAATTGGATACTATTTCTTAGTAAAAAAAATTAGTTCTTTTTTAGGTTCACTCCATGCATGGTCATTGTTACGATCGTCATCCTGTTTCTTATACTCTACATGTTCTTTTAGATGCTTTTTATAGCATTTTATGAAACAGGCTTCCAAACGAAAAGGCTTTATATGTTTCTTATCGAGGCATAATTTCAAGCACTTTGAAGCAACTTCAACCACATGGTGGTTAACTGGCAACCTATTCTCCTCCACAAAGTGATCAAACACTCGAAAAGCACAAGCTTCAAGTGTTATAGCATGTCGATCGTCTTCACTAACTTCATGACATATCTCAAATGCATATATAATGGAATTAATAAATTTTATTTGAGCAATATGAAGGTCAAAGGGATCGTCAGGGTTGCGGTCATTAGCGTGTACGTCAACAAGAGTAAGGATAACCAAATTCATTATTGCCAACATAGATATTTTCATAAATCTCCTAGCCATAAATTTTGCACCACCATAGAAATTTCCAGCTTTTGAGTTATGTTCATGACAATAATCAAGGCCTACACCCTTACGCCTTATATTCAATAGAATGATTACACACCTTCGAAATAAATTAATATAATATATAAATTTATTTATTCTTTAAAAAAAAATGTTTATAAAAGGTGTGGCTTAAGAATTTTTTCTTTGGAAGTATTAGCATTTTATTTTAATTGAATTCTGTTGGGGAAAAATCCTAAATCTCCTCTATGTCTATGTGTGAATTAAAATATATAACTACCAAGTAATAGTAATATCATGGAAACAAAAAAAATTCCAGCAAGCACTATATAAATACAACCATACAAGAACACCAAATCTTACATAAAAAACCCTCCGGTGTAGAAGGAAAAACAATGGGACAGATCCAAAAATTATCCACTATGAAATAAAAATTACAACTATCAAGTTTGTACTAAACTTGAATCCACAATAAATTGAATACACAACAAATTAAATCTCAATGAGTAAATACAATCTCACCACAAAACCAGTAGCAAAATCTTCTTCTAAATATTCCAACTCTCCATGGTTGCAGCACTTAAAAACTCCATAAAAACTCCACCAATTTATCTTCCTTGTGTGTAACTCGAACAAAGAAAAATGTCTCATTTTTCTTTTTCGCTCTCTCACACTCTCATTGTGTTTCTCTCTATCTCTTCGAACTGCACCTCTCAAGCTGAAGCTCTCTCTTTCTCTATGTCTTGCTCTCTCTGGAACTCACACAAATGGCCGAAAGTAGTTCTCTTGCTTCAGCTTTCCATTCAAGGCTGAATGACCCTTGCATTTTTGCTTCACCCAATTTTCTTCCTTCCTTCAGCGTGTTAGACACGTCTTGCATTAGCTTTGCATTAAACCAAAAGCTCATTTTGTGGGGCTTGAGAAGACAAGCTCATAATGAGCTTTGACAAGAGTGGCAAGCAAGTGGGCTAGACCCACTAGGTGTCACGCACTCAACAGTCTCCCCCTCTAGCCCACTACGGAGATCTTCAACCCAAGTCTTTAGTTAGAATTCATGCTGGCCAACCCAACACAAAGTTTTAGCTTCTCCCCCTCCATGAATCTTCTCTAATTCAAATGACTATTGTTCAACAACTAGTCTCAATCAATGGTATCTCACCTCAATGTGCTTTGAGCGTGAATGGTACATAGAATTCTTGCTCAAGTCTATAGCACTTGACTATCAAAATTAACCACATACCCATCTTGCGTCAAACCCAATTCTTGGAGAAATCGTTTCAAGCAAAGCATCTTTTTACCTGCTTCATTAGCTACAATATATTCAGCTTCAGTTGTAGATAAGGCAACACACTTCTACAATATTGACTGCCATGATACAACTCCCCCTGCAAAAGTAAATAAATACCCCGATGTAGATTTCCCACAATCAAGGTCACTTGCCTAATCTGCATCTACATAACCCTCTGAAATTGGTTTAGAATCACCAAAAGTCAAGCACAATTTAGAGATACCTCTCAAGTACCTAAAGATCCACTTCACTGCTTCCTAGTGATCTTTGCTAGGATTAACTGTGAACCTACTGATAACACCAACTGCATGAGCAATATCTAATCGTGTGCAAACCATAGCATACATCAAACTCTCAACTGCTGAGGAATAAATAGTTGATGTTATGTCTCCCTTCTCTTTCTTTAATGAAGAACAAGATCTCTTTTTTAACTTGAAATGAGAACCAAGAGGTGTACTGACTGGCTCGGCATGCTTCATACTAAACCTTTCAAGAACCTGCTCAATATACTTCTCTTGTGATAACCACAGCTTCTTAGCTTTCCTATCACGAAGAATCTGCATACCCAAAATTTGTCTTGCTGGACCTAAGTCTTTCATATCAAATGACTTAAACAAATCCTCCTTCAAATTTCCAATCACACCTGCATCTTTTCCTACTATCAACATATCATCTACATATAGTAGAAGAATAACAAATTTACCACTGGGAAATTTTTAGACATACACACAATGATCTACATTTGTCCTTGTGTACCTGTGACCCACCATGAATGGGTCAAACTTCTTGTACGACTGTCTTGGAGCTTGCTTCAAGCCATACAAACTCTTCTTTAACTTGCAAACCATATGTTCTTTCCCTTTCACTTTGAATCTCTTTGACTGATCCATGTAGATTTCTTCTTTCAAATCACCATGAAGAAAAGTGGTCTTCACATCAAGTTGCTCAAGCTCAAGATCCAAGCTCGCTACTAATCTCCGAACTACCCGGATGGAACTTATCTTGAATACTGGAGAGAATATCTCATCAAAGTCAATCCCTTATTTCTAAATGAAACCCTTGACCACCAATCAAATTTATACTTCACTAACTTGTCACCATCTTTCTTTAACTTGAACACCCATTTGTTTTTCAATGCCTTTTTGCCTTTAGGAAGTTTCACCAAGTCATAAGTCTTATTCTTGTTCAAAGAATTCATCTCTTCATGCATAGCCTTCATCTTCTAGCCATAAATTTTGCACCACCATAGAAATTTCTAGCTTTTGAGTTATGTTCATAACAATAATTAAGGCCTACACCCTTACGCCTTTTTTTTTTGGGCATAAACAGAGGATATATTAGATAAACATAAATAGTATAAGCACAACTCGACTATAGTACATAAAGCAAGACATAGACACTAAACCAAGCTAGAACAACACATAAACAGTCCACCAAACAGCGAAGGACACAACAGAACATCCTACTACCACAAACCAACCCGATGAGAGCTAATAGCTGGTACCAAAACAAAAAGCAAGACAACTAGACCATTATTGACCGTGACGACTCCGAGATGAAACAAAACCCACGGAGTCCCAAAAGAAACATTGCCACAAAAAGGCAGGGCATGTATCATACAAAATTTCCCTCTCAGATTGAGATGCACCCCTCTTTGCCAATAAGTCCGCACAGCTATTTGCCTCTCTCCACACATGCTTAACATGTGCCTCCCAATCCCTGTGGAGGAGCCACCTACAATCCAATATCAAGTTAGAAAACTCCATAGGGTAAACCACATTAGTATTCAACCATTTAGTAGCAAGAAGAGAATTTGTTTGAAGGCACACTCGGCGGTGACCGTTGTCCTAGGCTCGAAGCAAAGCTTCCCTAATACCCCAAAGTTCTACCATGGTATTGTTGGTAAATCCAAGGTGCAAGGAGAAATCCCACAGCCATTCGCCAGTGGCCGAACGTGACACGCCACCCACACCAGACATTCCTGGATTCCCTTTCGAGCTTCCATCTGTGTTGATAGTAACATAAGGTGGAGGGGCTGGACACCACCTGGTTGAAGTGGGTGATGATGGGGATGGTTGCCACACCGGAATAGAGCTGAGGAAGAAGAACTCTGTGGCATGCGACATAGCATTTTGTTTTAAAATGTGATATGGTATGAGCTTCCCTGTAAAGATTAAAGAGTTTCAGCCCAACCAAATAGCCCAAATGGTGAAAGCGAAGATAATGTTCCATGGAATATAACATGAAGGTGAAGTAACTTTGAGTTTTTTTTACACCAATCATGAAGCTCAAGCCTAAAAAAGTCAGAGATAAGTAAGTGCGATGAGAATGAGAACCAAATGTGTCGTGCAAAGGAACAATCACGAAGAACATGAATCAGTGTTTCAATATCAGTGCAATGGGGACACAATCGGACATTCAAGTCAGCGTGAGGGAAGATGATTGATTTGGTGGGAATGCGATGTTGGGTGCATTTCCAAACAAATAATTTGATTTTAGGAGGTATCTTCAACTTCCAAATCCATGACCATGTTTCAGATGTCCTCCTTGGCCCACCATTAGACAATGATAAAAGTGAATGGTAAGCATATTTTACTAAACATATACCGGCATGATGATTCCATACACAGTCATCATCAAGTGAAGGTGAAGATTGTGAACAAGGGATGGGCAATGGCTGAGCATAGATATACTGGGTTATTGTGGGTGGCAAGACTATACTAAGTGGTGTGAAATCCCATTGGTGATTGTCATTAATCATCCTAGCAACCTTAAACTCATATTCCTATGAGAGAAGCGGGCCGTGAATGAGACCTCGGATTGGTCCAGGAGGCAACCAATGGTCTGTCCAAAAATTTATACTATGTCCCTTACGGACTACCCACCGTAGGCCACTCCACAATAGATCACGCCCCCTCAAGAGAGCCCTTCCATGAGTGAGAGCCAGTATGGGAAGTGGTCCGTATAAAGTTATTATATTCAATAGAAGGATTGCACACCTTCGAAATAAATTAATATAATATATAAATTAATTTATTCTTTAAAAAAAATGTTTACAAAAGGTGTGGCTTAAGAATTTTTTTTCTTTGGAAGTGTTAGCATTTTATTTTAAGTGACTTCAAGTATAAGTAATGTCTTTTCATAATGATCATAAGGTATCTTTATAATTTTATATAACTTTTGATTTTTTACAAATGTCAAGTATATTTGTATAAGCACAATTTTTTTTTTTTTTTTTTTTTGGATATGATGTATAAGTACAATTGATTAAAAGCAAACACCTGAAAAGAGTATTCCAAAAGTCACAATACTATGCTTTCAAGTAGGTGCTAAACAAATAGTATTAGAACTATACGTGGAAGATACTAGTAATAATAAATAATTTATGGACAATACATATGACTGAATAAAAAAATAGATTCTTCCATATTATGATGAGACATTTAATTTGAGGCCAATAAAATAAACTTATTCGATAATGTAATATGTAATATGTGATTTCGATTGAGCTAACTGTCTTAATTTAGTGCTTAAGAGCATTCCCATCAAGGGAGGTAAAAATTTTAGCAAATACCATCTCAAAACACTACTTTTTAGATTTTAACATCTCACTTTATAATACATCATACATCAAAAATTCTGTTTTTTTTTTTTTACCACTTCATTTAAATATTGTTTTTTTATTCTCTATTTCTTTCTCTATGTCTCTCCCTTTCTTTGAAAACCCACCACTTTCTTTGCAAACCCACACCCACAGTTAGCCGCTGCCAGCCACCACCATCGAAAAAAAATAATAAATAAAACCACCCATCGACGCCACCACAGCTACAACAACTGCCACTGTCAGCACCACCCACAACCATGACCACCAACCACCAAAATCATAACCAAATCACAAACCCAAACCCACAACCTCATCACCATTCACCACCAACAACCAGAAAAAGAAAAAGAAAAACAACCCTCCAAAATCACAACCAAATCCCAAACCCACAACCTCATCAGCACCAACAATTGGAAAAGGAAAAAAAAAAAAAAACAACCACTGAGAGAGACCCACACTATCAGAGACCCACGCCGAACTCTTAGCCGATGACCCACGCCGATCTATCATCAATGTCGATGCCCACACCGATTAGAGACCCATGAACCTAGACCCACAAAATCAAATCACCCTGCCATCAAGCTCTACCTCCATATCGGCGGCAACACTTCAAAGGTGAAGGGGATTTATTGTCCAATGGCGTTTGGGTTTTGAAATTCTGACCGACGAACCTTGGAGGGGAGGAGCTCAAATCGTGAAATTGAGAGAAACAAAAGCTACGGGGAAAGAGAGAAGAGGAAAGTGAGAGAGGAGAGAGAAGAAAGAAGAAAGAAGAGAAAAATAAAAAAAGAAAGGAAAAAGTGACCGTTGGAATAAAATATAATTTTTTCATTTAAGATTTTTGCTACAGTAAGCTGTTATTGATAACAGCTCACTGTATCTGTGTGTCAAAAATTTTGCCATTTGAAATCTTTGATGGAGTGGCTTTTTTTGTGTGTTGATGGTAAAATTTAGCACATACTATTTTTAGCATCCTTAATGGGAATGCTCTAAGAAAGGCAAAGTGCTATAGGGTATATCATTTCCCACCAAAAGTTTTTATTTATTAGAAATTTGTTTAAATTCATTTTCAAATGTCTTCTTTTTTCCAAAATTGTATTCAAACTTAATCCCTATTCGTCAACTAGTTGGAAAAAAAAAATAATTAAAAATTCTTTTCCAATTTTTGTTATTCACTCAGTTCCCTAATTCTATAATTAAAAATAAATAAATAAATAAAAACCTCAGTTCCCTTTTTGCCTATTGTAATTCCTTGAAAACGGCGCGGCTTGGAGTTTATGACATCGTAGACTTGGCCATCTACTTTTCCAGATATAAAGCATTATGTTAGTCTGATTCCCAATTAAATAAAAATTGATGTTTCTTTTTCACAAAATATTGTTTGTCATTGTTGTGCTACTGCTAAAGATTCTAGATTAACTTTTCTTAATAGCATGACCATAAAAAATGCACCTTTGATTAGATACACAATGATGTTTAGGACCCTTCTTTGGTTATATATTTCTCATATTGGATATCTATACTTCATTCTTTTCATTGCTCCCTTTAATTGTTTTATATATATACATATATATATATATATGTTTTTTTTTTTTTTTTGGAGTAAACAGTAATACTTATTATAACGCACACGAAAATAGTAATATTAGTGTTTTAAACCGGGTTTATAATGAAGAAAACTATAACTCTTTGAGAGAAAGTTCTAGAAGAGAAACAATGAAAAACCGAATCTTTCATTGAGAATAGATTACATGAGATACAACATATATAGGCTAACCAATCATAACAGATTTAGGCGCCAACTCTATCCTAACAGAATTGTGTAATGACTAATAGAATACAAGCACGTGTGTACAGTAGTGTAACTAACTAATACCACAAGTTCTTATACTAAACTACACACAACTTTACAATATTATGACTGAACTACAGGTCGTTTATGTGACCGAGCTTGTCTATGAACTTAAGCTCTGTTAACTGAGTGACTTGAGGAAGAACCATCAGCACTATCATCCTTTACATCCCCCCTCAAACGAAGGGGAGGAAGCCCCATGAGTTTGAAAGAAAGAGCACAAAACCGAGGGGAAGACAGACTCTTGGTGAATAAATTAAGTAATTGATCCAAAGTATAAATATATTTGAGAACCATGTCTCTATTCAAAACCTTTTCATGGACAAAGTGGTAATCCACTTCAATATGTTTAGTTTTGGCATGAAAAACAGGATTAGAAGCTAAGGCAAGAGCTGAAACATTGTCACACCCTAAAATTGGAGGATGATACAAATAAATCCCTAAGTCTTTGAGGAGCATACGTAACTAATACAACTCAGCAGTGGTAATAGCAAGGGATCTGTACTCAGCTTCAGTGGAGGACCTAGATACAAGACTGCTTCTTGGTCTAACCTAGATACAACAGACTGCTTCTTGGTAGACCAGGTATTAGGGGAATTCCCTAGGAAAACAACCGTGCCAATGATTGACCTCCTATCAAGGGATCCCCAGCCCAATCAGCATCACAATAAGTTGAAAGAGAGAGAGGACCAAGCTTGAAATAAATCCCCAAGTGAAGAGTACCCCTCAAAAATCTCAAGATCCTTTTAGCTGCAACAAGATGATGTTGACAAGGCTTACTCATAAACTGACATGCCTGCTGGACTGCATAAGACAGGTCAGGCCTAGTGAAGGTTAAATATTGTAAAGCCCCAACAAGACTCCTATAAGCAGTAGGATCCGGAAGTAGAGGACTGTCAGAAGCATGAGAATGAGCAAAAGCACAAGGAGTAGAGCAGGGCTTACAATCTAACATATGGAACTTAGATAATAAGTCCTTTGCATACTTAGATTGATGCACAAAAACACCTCCACCAATATATTCAATCTGCAGACCCAAGAAATAACTCAAAGGACCTATATCCTTAAGAGCAAAAGCTACACCAAGCTGCCTAATAATCTCAGCAACAAAAGCACCATGATTGCCAGTGATTATAATGTCATCCACATACAAAAGCAAGTAAACAACATGATCTGAATGAATAAAGATAAACAAGTTGCTGTCTACACAGGAAGCATGAAAACCCAAGTGAAAAAGCTAAGATGTGAAGTTGTCAAACCAAGCTCTAGGAGCTTGTTTGAGACCATATATAGCCTTATGCAGCAGACATACATGGTGAGGCTTAGACTGATCTTTATACCCAGGTGGCTGACTCATGTAGACTTCCTCTTGCAACACACCATGAAGAAAGGCATTGGAAACATCCAATTGCCTAAGGGACCAACCAAAGTGAACAGTCACAGCAAGAATGATTCTCACAGTTGTAGGCTTGACCACAGGACTAAAGGTCTCAGCATAATCCAAACCATATTGCTGCAAGTATCCTTTAGCAACAAGTCTAGCTTTAAACCTAGCAATATTGCCATCACTATTCCTCTTAACCTTATACACCCATTTACATCCCACAACATTCTTATTAGGTGGTAAAGGAACCAGAGACCAAGTATGTTGCTGCTTCAAACTAGTAAACTCAGAATCCATTGCTTCAACCCAATGAGGATACTTAAATGCAATAAAGTAGGAAGGAGGCTCAATACAACTCTAGTCAATCTGAACAGCAAACACTTTAGGCTTGAAAATACCATTTTTGGACATGGTAAGCATAGGATGTGTATTTGTGGCCAAAGGAAGAGGAACTGAAGCTGAATTAGGAATACTAGACACAGCAATAGAATCAGACTCAATGGGACTAGCAGAAGAAGAAACAGGTAAATCAGATGGAGGAAGAGAATGACTCAGAACAAAAGGTGTCTAGAGAGAGAGAGAGATAGAGAGATAGAGAGATGGAATGCATATGAGATCAAGAGCTAGAGGTATTTAGATTGAAATTTATATATGTAAGTTCGGGGCAGCCGGTTTGGTTCCTTGTCAGAATCAAAGAACTAGAAATGTGCTTCAAATCAGCCAGTATCAAAAAACATTAACCTTCACCAACTACCGCTTCCTTCATCGTCCGCAGCCCGATCTGGCAGTTTGATCGACTTGGCAATGGCTAGTTATGTTGGGGTTGGGCGGTTGATGAACAGCACTAAGCCTCTAACTAGAAGTATTAAATAGAGAATGGCAACTAAGTTATAAACATGTTTACACGAGATGAGAGAATGAATGATATTATTGAATAAGCATAGGTTGGAGAGATTCTCATTATCCGTTTGTAAAATGACCTTCTGCCTATTAGTCTATTAAATATTTCCTAGAGACATCACATGTAAACATGGACAATTTGTTACAGTAAAACTTATTTTTCTTCATCAAAGAAATTATTGCCTTTAGGCAATTTTTTAAAATAAATTACTAATGATACTAAACTAAGGAGAGGAATGTCAGCAAATCTTCAGATATCCAAAATTTCCTAGACTTGGTAAGATCCTTCCAAAATATGTTGCAGGATATCCCGACCGTTTTGCACCTGGTGAAGAACCCTCAAAACTAATTATGAAGACCAAGTTTGTTTTCTGCAAGAGTATACCAATCTGAAACAAGAATATCATTTCCAGGAACTTTCTGTGGTTGACACCCAGGTACCATTACATCCTGCAATCTCCTTACTTTGGTCTGCTACAGAAGGCACACATATATAAGATTCAATCAGCAATATGAAAGAGCTGACCGTGTCCATATCAGCTATAGATGCATGGCACCATGACCATATTCAAACTTTCTAAAACAACAATATGATAGAGTGGGTCAGCAAATCGGGCTCCTTTTGAGAAAATTGCTTGTAGAGAATGACTTGAAATGCTATCAGAAAAAAACAAGCAGCAGATGACCTGGAACTCTCACGTGTCAATGTACAATTTAGAATCATATCAAGTACATGTATGTAGTTCTCAGATAAACAATGTCATTAGATGTATACAATTAGTACATGAGAAGTTAACTTACAATGTCTTGATACACAAACAGGCACATCAATAGAATTCATGTCACAGCAGCAAGGCCATAAATTGGAATCTAGTATTGAAAATTTCACAAGCAAGTAAGTGTATAAAAACACCTTCAATAACAATATGGAAGTATAGATGAGATGCCTCAAAGCAAACATAAAAAAATAAAAATATATAGATTGAAATGAGATTCTAAGAGTAAGTTCTATGCCATTTTTGCCAAATAATACTTTTTAAAAAAATTATTTGGTAAGATAGAAATATTTGAAAGTTATTTTGGTAAAAGCCTATTTGAATCTCGTATGTTGGAGAGGCAAGTTTCGGCACTGAACTAGTCTTCTGAAGAGACAAGTTTCATGTTTTAGTGAAACTCATCTCTTGAGAGAGACGAGTCAAACTTGTTGAGTTCCTTGTTTGCAGTGCAACTCATCAAGAGATGAGTTTCATGCTAGAACTTTAAAAAAGGTTATATCCCCAAATACTTTCAAAAACAATCCTAATTAACAAAATCATTTTTAAATAGTATCATTTAGCAAAAATGGTCAAGTTATATGCTTATAAAGGTTATACCGACCTTGACTAATCTGTTAAAGATCCATAGCTAACCCCAAGATTATGGGACCAAGACATGATTGTTGTTGTATTCTATTTGGGATGTCCCAAAATATAATCCTCTTTGAAAAGTAAATAAACATAATGTTGATAACTTTCTCTCTTTCTATAAAGTTTAAATTAATGAGGGTCATTTTGGAAACTTGCATCTTTAAAAATAAAAAATAAATAAAAATAAAAATGAATTAAAAGTTTTTTGAAAAAAAAGTGGTATGCAGGAAGTAATTGATAAGCAAACAAACTGAATAAGTCATAAGAATGATTGGAAACTTTTTACCCTATTGCGAAAATGTACAGTCCACAAATGGATGGATAAATGTATGACACAAATGGAGTAGAGAGAGAGAGAGAGAGAGAGAGGGGGGGGGGCAATGGGTAACGAAGCCAACTTTGATCTAGAAGTTCTGGACAGCTACTAGTTATAGGGATTATTAAAGAACTAGGGTTAGGGTTTTGGTGGGATTCGGGAAAAGGTAATAAAACATTAGGAATGTATGGATTTAGAAAGTGTAGGGAAAGGTTAGGATTTGGAGAAGAAACAAAGGGAAATTTTTGAGGATTGGGGGCTGGTCTAGGTTGCAAACGGTAAGCATAAACGGTCTTATGTTGTTTTGAGGGTTGTAGAGAGTTGATTGATGAATGGGTGGTTTAGGGTTTCAAATATTAAAATTTTAGGGTATGAATAGATCGCAAATTCAGATTTATTTATTTTATTTTTGATGATGTGGATCCTCACCAAGGTAGGGCCCTTTGGACCCACACCTAGGGAGTAAACCAAGGATACACAACCCCACCAGCAAGTTCAGATTTAATATTGGCATAAACATGCCTAAGCATCACACTGAGGGTTGCTGAATTCTTCATAAATGTATGTATTATTAATCAAACATAAGACCTTACATTATATATATAAATATGTGGCTAACACCTAAAGCTGCTAGAACTTGGACTCCTTGAAACCCTAATAAGATGTGGGTTCCTTGACTTTACTACTAAGCCCAAACTAAACTCGCAAATAAAAATCCAATTACTTGATAAAATCCAACATAAGTCCCCATGGACCACTAGCACATCCCTTGTCCAGAAAACAGAAAATTACAGAATTGCCCCTAACACCAAAAAAATAAATAAATAAAGCTAAAGAAATTTGAGCAGAACCTAGTTGATGCTAAAAGACATAATAAATAAAGATCATGATTTGGTAGCAAGCCTATGCCTATCCAAGTTTGCAAGTAGTCTTGACATGATCTGATATGAACCAAAATAATTCTTGGGTATTAGAATTAGCTTTGGGATGCCTTCAATCAATTTATGTTGTTAATGGTTGCAATCATGGTCCTTTAAAAAGGACCATGATTGCAACCATTAACAACATAAACTGATAAATGGCATCCCAAAGCTACCATTGCAATCATGGTCCTCAATAATATATATATATATATATATATATATATATATAGAGAGAGAGAGAGATTTAAGGAAAAACAACCTTAATTAAGGAGCCAACAAGTACTAAAAAAAGAAACAGCAGTATGTACCTTATCTAACACAATTCTTTCCAACAGCTGTATCTTGTAGTATATGAGCAGCCAGCTAAAAAGACAACAAATACTTAGGTTAGAATACAATTTTGTCTCTTAACTATGTTAGGTTTCATTTTTCATCTTTGAACACTATTAATTGTTTCAGTTTACTTGTTGAAAATTTGAAAACGCATGAATATTACTCTTATCCTGCCTTTTTGTTACAGAGTGAAGGCAATTATTGATGTGGCAAACTTCTTTTCTTTTTTTTTTGATAAGTAAAAAGTTTTATTGATATCAAAAAGGAAGACCCTAGTACACGGGGAGTGTACAAGGAGTCAACAAATCAAATACAAAAATTGCAAGAATCTAGGAAATCAATAAAAGAAGGGAATGATTGTTTTTGCAAAGCAAACAACCAACACAATAAAGTTCTAAAAAAGAATAGCTTGAGGTCCGGAATAGATCTCTCAATATCTTCAAAGCATCTACTATTTCTCTCCCTCCAAAGACATCACATTAAGCAATGAGGAACAATGGACCATATATAACCATTTCGATGACAACCAAAACTACCTTGCCAACACCCTAACAGCCCCAAAACAGCATGCGGCATAACACAAGTTACTCCAAATAAACCCAAAACCATAGACCATAGATCCAAAGCAACGGGATAGTGAAGGAAGAGACGGTCAATTGATTCACCATTACTCTTGCACATGTAGCACCAATCCAATATCCACACCTTCCTTTTTTGTAAATTATCAATCGTCAAGCATTTCCCTAAGGCAGCAGTCCATACAAAGAAAGCTACTCTAAAGGGAATCTTCTGCTTCCAAATACTCCTCCAAGGAAAACCGTAGATAGTAGGGCCAACTAAAATTCTATAATAATCATTCACCATGAACCCCTTATCTTTGCTAGGTATCCAACACATCTTATCCTCACCAAACCCCCTTATTGAAGAACCATATATGGATTCCATGAAGCTTGACATAGCCTCTAATTCCCAAACATGCACACCCCTAAAGAAGCTCACATCACAAAAAAGGACTCCATTGGAGGACTTCATAAGCTCAGCCACACTAGCCTCCTTATTTCTGCAAAATCTAAACAAGTTAGGATAGCTAACTGCAAGAGATGTGGCAAACCTTTTCTGTACACATGTTCTTCCAATGCTAGCATGGACATTGGCAATACTAGTCTCAAAATGTCAAAACATATGAAGACACATTAAAAGAATGGGTCTCAAATTCAAACCATTGGGATAACACATGGATATAGTTTTGGCATGATCTAAGGGGTGGAAATTATTTTCTAAAAAATATGTTTCCTGATTTGTTTAAATTGGCACTAGAAAAGGACACTTCTTTGCTTCTTATTTGAATGGTGAACGGAGTTGGAATCCTCAATTTTGTTGACCTTTCCAAGATTGGGAGTTGTAAGCTACAGAGAGTTTCTTTAATTTATTGTACTCCAAAATCCACAAGGCCAAGATAAAGACCATACTTCATAGAGTTTAACTAAGAGCTGAAAGTTTAAAGTCCATTCTTACTACGATGTTCTCAAAGGATCTACCAGAGTTCACTTCCATGGAGAAGTATATAGGTGTTAAGGTACTTCACAAGATCCTTTTCTTTGCTTAGACAACAACGTTGGGTAAAATACTGATAGTGGATTATCTTTGGAAACGTCACAATTTGATTATTGATCGGTGTTGCATGTGCAAGAGTAGTGGAGAGTCTTTAGATCATCTTCTTTACATTGCTCAGTGATGAGAGATTCATGGTCATTTATGTTTACCCTCTTCAGGGTATTTTGGGTTATGGCGGAGACACCAATTCAGATGCCAGGATGTTGGCAAAGGAAATTTCATTGCAATAGAATTTGAAGATTTGAAAGGCTACTTCCTATGTTTAGTGGATCATTTGGTAAGACATGAATAGTAGACCTTTTGATGGTGTTTAATGGTCTAATCATGTAATCAAGCAATTGATGTATTGATCCCTATATAATTGGATGACTATATCCAGAAATACCCCATCATCTTCCTTTCTTGTTTTTAAGATTTACTATGCTTGGTATTATAATTTCTTAGGAGTAGTTCAAAACAAATATTGTTTATTTGAATTATCTCTCCTTTTTTGAATAAATTATTTTACTTATAAATGAAAATAAATAAATAAAAACCCCAAATATGGCATCAAGAGTGATCCCAATTTACCCCCTAGTAACCCAGCCAAACCCTCCACCAACCCTCCATAACTAGTACTTTATTCTTACCTAAATTTACACATCCCTTCCTCCCAGTTGGCAGGTAACTGTAGTCATCCTCAAAAGTAGTGTCTGCTAGCTCCTTTCACATCATTTAGCATGTGCCTCACAAAAGGACCATCACATTTAATGCCATTGAGCAACATCTCATCCACCCACGAACTGGGAACTACTGTCTAAGAGTCCAGTCAGCCAAACTGAGGGGAGGACCTGCTGACAAGTCTTGGGGGAAGGGTTTCCAGCCAAAACCAGCCCTTCACACAACTATCTCCATTCTGCTGAGGTAAACAATCTCATATGTTGAGATGTCACCATTTTCATTTTTCCCACCGGTTTACTGACTTAATCATTAAAGCCTCCCTAGCCAACCCCTGATTGGTCTTAAACAAACTGAGGTTTTCTCTTTCTTAGCAGTGTACCCATCCAGTTGCAATATCTCCACCAAGTTTCAGTCCTTGCGGAAGTTTTTGCTGCGGTTCTGTTGTTCCCTGAAACTTTACCCACATACAGTATTCTTCCCTCAAGTCCTGTATATAAATTTTCATAGAACAAGATGATCATCTCATAACCTCAGACTTCTCAGAAATTTCTTCCCAGTAAAATTACTCGTGTTTGCTAACATGTAGAAAAATATATTAATCCCTTTGGCCCAATGTTGCTTGTCCATCTTTCTATTTGTAGATGTCTCAAAATACATGTTCACTGATGCAGGCAAGAAAGAGTTCAAGGAAAAGTAAGATTATATACGAAAATATTCAAGTTTTATGATCTAGTTTTGATGAGGAATTTCTTGACACCTTTAATAGGTTGCTTTAGTTATTATTGAGGCTTAGTATTGAGTTTTTTTAGGTAAGAAAGCTATTGGATCAGTTTTAATTAAGTTTTACTAGAATGGGGGCAATTTGGTAATTTCCAGAATTCTTGAATAGGCTGTCCTTGGCTGTACCAAAAGCCCATGAGTCTTATTTTATGTTTTGACTCCTTTTCCTATTTGGTTTAGGAGTTATTAAGTCCTTTTTGTTTGTTATTGTTAATCCTAGACATTATAGGAAGGTTAATTCTTTGTAATATAACACTCAATGTAGCACACACACCTTTGAAATCATGTTTTGAAAACACAATTTCAGTTATAGTTGTGAATGGTGAAATAAAGTTTTGAAAACACGATTTCACAATTTTAACTAAAAACAGGATTTCAGATGACATGGCATTGCATGTCTATCACCACTCTTCTAGGAATAGGTTTTTTGGAGTCCTAGTCATTCTAGGAAAGGATTAACAATAGCCTAAAATTCCAGCAGCTTATTTTAATCTTTGTGGGAGTGATTGCCTTCTCCTACCTAAGTGTGATTGCTTAGGAAAGCATAGGTATGATTGACTAGTATTTTATTTATCTTATTTCTCATTCTATTCCCTGTCTCAGCCCCAAACAGCCAACAAGATTCAATATTTTCTAATCTAAAACCCACCCTCAAACATCAATCCTTATTCAAGAACCCTTTAAGAACTCGTCAAGAAATCTATTGTAGTGCTGAATTCTTAAAGATCCTAAATCATTCAGTTTCTAAACTCAATGTCTGTAAATATTTAACTTTTCAAATTACACATCTTCATGTATTTCCAAAATAGATAGATTTCTTGTCTAATTTAATTGGGAAAAGCATATTTCATATGCAATTCAGATAACGAATCACCTAGAGACTTTGGCGAGAAAGAACTGCTAGAAATTTTGAGGAATATGAACTGACTATTTCAGACCTGAAATTGCAGTTCCTCATAACCTTGCTTGAATGGATGAAAGCACAAGAATCTTTTATTTCTTCAACTTATTAAAATTTATGGATCATTGTAATTTTAGAGCCTAGTTGTGATGTATATCTAGCATACATCATATGTACTTGGTGCATTCCATTTCTCTTAATAAACCTTATTATTTATCCAAAAAAAAGAATTCTTCCTAAATAAGTTTCTAATCATATGCCAATGGGTTGTGACCTGGATTCCACCCTTGGTGATAAAGTAAGGTCATGGGTTTGATCTCGCTTGGGTGCATGAGTTACTATACTTAGCAAAAAAAAGGGGGGAAAAAATTTCTTGATTGCACAAACTTAAATCCTCAAAAAGTTTGTGTGAAATCATCAAGGTGAAAACTTTTGAGGATTTAAGCTTGTGCAATCAAGAAAATTTTTGATGTGAGATCATCAAAAGTTTTAGTGTGAGATCATCAAGGTGAAAACTTTTGATGCCAACTATTCTTAATAAAAGCCATAAATCGTAAAAGGTACAAAATTGGATTAAAAAAAGTTGAATACCTCACCACCATTGGTACCTCCCTCATAGCACGGTTTCAAGTTAACAGCACGTTCAAGGTAGGGTATCCAACATCCACTGAGCATATCTCTTCTGGCCATCTCCACACCACCTTGGTAATACTGTTTACACAAAACATATGGAGGTAACTTCCCAACTGATTACTAGATGTAACGTGAAAAGAATATGAATAATAAATTTCTTGATAAATTTGATAAGCATCCAATTGTACCTCAAGCATTTCTCTCAAATACGGTTCTTCATTAAAATAATCTCGGCGTATGAAGATAAATGGCACCTTGTATGCCATGGCTTCACTGACTGTGCCATATCCAATCTTTCCTGGAGTAGGAAAAAAAAAAAGCCCAGGTACCAAAAGTTCAGTACTAAAAGCTCTAGACAAAATCTCAATCATTGGACCAAGCAACAGCCCTAAATAAATTAAAATTTATTATACCAAGCATGCAATCTGAAGCTGCTATTAGGTCAGGCGTATAAACATCTTTTGCAAGCTTTATGAAATTAGGGGGAAGCTCCCGATTGTCTGAAGCCCCACAAACCTAAATCAGAATGCAATAGGAACAATATTATCAAAATGAAATGAAGAAATAACTATGATCGATGTATATGTCCAACAAAACTTACCAGGCACAACCAACCAGCAGGTAAGTACTCCTCCTTCAACTTCCAACCAGCTGGCTGGATGTGATGGACAACAGCACATAACAGTCAGAATTTGTCTTAATGCCTAAAGAATAATAAGCATATCACAATACCTAAGGACAAAAATATTGGTTTTTAAAACAAGCAAGTTACATCAAAAAGAGGGTCTCTTAACAGATAGCATCCTAAGCATCTGGTATAAAAATAAAGTTCAACATAAAGTTTGTAATAGAACATTCAAGCTAGTAAAAGTAGATTACAGAAAAAACAAATAATAATGATCTGTGAATTGATATGGAAATTGCTTCTCAATATCTCCCTTTTCTTTTTGGTTGGATGAAGTTGCTCAAACTAACTAGCATTTTTCACAGATTGGCAAATACATAAGGCACCATCACATCAGGGAAGTGAAATGCAATAGTAATCAGTCGAGTAGGGAGGATGAAGTGGGTGTGACAATTGTATGTTTATGTAATATAATAAAAATACACATCCATAATATTACTAATTAATTTGTTACAATTATTTAGATAGGAAAATTTTTTTAAAGATAAAATGATCAAAGAAGGCAAGTGGAATTTGGACAAAGATGCTGATAAGATGTGGAATGATTGTATCAAAAGAGTGGCAAAAATGTAGGCAATTGACTAAAAAGGCTTGGTGGTGGAAAAGGAGGTTCATATAGCAATTAGATTAGAGAGAGAGAGAGAGAGCTATAGAAGCTCACCTAGATGTAGAGACAATGCTGTTTATAGAAATTATAAAGTGGTGAAGGGGGGACAATGAAGGTTGCCGAAGAGACTAAATTTAAGGCTTGTGATGAGTTAAATAGCAAGTCGGGGACGAAGGATGGAGAAAATAATATTTATAAACTTTGCTAAGACAGTGGAAATGAAAACAAGAGACTTGAATGGTGTCAAGTGCATTAAAGATGAAGATCAAAGAGTGTTAGTAAAAGAAGAGGCATAGTAAAGCAAGATGTAAAAGTTATTTTGATAAACTTTTTATTGCAAGTGATACACAAAATTGGAGCGAATTGAGTAACCTATTGAGAATAGAAATCGGAGGTTTGCTTGAAGAATTAAGATGACTAAGGTAAAGACACACTGAGGAAGATGAAAATTGGAAAAGCCATATGGGACCGGATAAAATCCCCATTGAGGTTTGGAACCGCCTAGGTGAGGTGGGTGTATGCTAGTCGAACAAACTTTTTCAATAAGACCTTAAGTGTTAACAAAATGCCTAGTGAGTAGAGAAGAAGTACTCTAATTCCTATTTATAAGAAAAAGGGATATATTTAAAATTGTAAAAATTGCCGTGGAATTAAACTTATGAGTCAAACTATGATACTTTTCAATGAAATTATTTACTTATCAAAAAAATTATTGCTTGTTATTTATTTTTTAATGTAACTTTCATAATTTTTGGATTTGAGATTTTGTTTCCTTGGTTTTAGGTGTTTTAATTCTTTTCTATTTAGAGTCTTATTATGATATTATATCAATTAGAATCTTTTAGAGTGTTTTTGCTTGCAAAATGAAATTTATAAAGCCTTTCGATAGGCCGGAAATATTTAAAACTAAAAGAAAATTCTATTATCAATACAATTTTAGTCAATTTATTTTCTCAAAAGATTCTAGAGTTCTTTTTTGAGGATTCAAGGAGTTCTTATGGATTTAAGGGTTTTCGTTTGGTTTGAACAAGATCTAATCTTATCACAATTTTCATTCTACGAAAGTCTAGATTATATGCTCTTTTGATATATGAAGAATCGAATGATAGTTGGCAATGAGGGAGGGTATGAAATTGGCCCTTTGCAAGGGGCCCATTCCAAGAGTCTAATAAATTTTCATGCCGTTCACCCTAAAACTTGCCTTAGAGTCTTAAATTTAAGGTCCCGTTTAACCAATAACCCAAAACAACACCCCCCTACCCCACCCACTCCCAACCCCAAAAGGAAAAGATCCCAACTTATCTTTTTGGTGGCTAAAGCATAATGAGAAGCCAAGGAGGTAACACTACCCCAAATAGGTTAGGACACCCACCAGCCCATTGAGTCCCTCATATCCAGCCACCAACTCAAGATGCTTGGGAATTTCCAATGAGCTAATGCTTACCAAGCTAGAAGAAGGGCACCAATTTGGCCAATTGGCCCCTTATAGCACAACAGAAACAATGACTTGATAGAGAAGAATAGAGAACAGCTTGCAACATTCTTTCTCAAGAAACTGTTATCTCTATGTCTAATAAAATTTCAGGCAAGTTGCACTTGTCTGTGATGATATGATGACCAACTTTAGAATGTTATAAGGTATTAGCATTTTGAGAACAATTGTTCTCTCTTCCCATTTGGACAGTCCTCATATTCAAACAAGCTATTGAACCTAAGAAGTGGGATATAATTAATCTTCTATGTTTCATTACTTTATGATATTTGTTTACCAACAAAATAAGTTATTTTCTTCTAACAATTTGGAGAAGGGATTCATTCTAATACATATATTATTTTTCAAAAGGCTAAAGAAAAACAAATATCAAGAAAAAGGAAAACAAGAAAAATCTTATAACCAATTACCAAATAAACACCAGAATTTCAACCCAGAGAATCAATTTTGAAAACTTGAAAGAAAGTAATCTGGAAATTCTCCAAACCATTTAAAGTCAAGGTACTTTCACCAATCTTGGTCATTCTAAGATGTTGAGGGATTCAAAAATTTTGGAATGTAAGCAAGAAAAATTGAAAGAAATATACCAATATATAATGACAGCCTAAATTATACCTCACCTGCCCACCAAAATTAAAAATTACTAGCTTCACATCATCCGGAACTCCAAGATCTTTCCTCACCTGCATTGCAAGGAAATTTTTTATAGCAAGCATAATACATTAATTCATACACATTAAATTTTTGAGAGTTCTAAATCACACCTCTTCTCTAGATTTGTGTAATCTCCTCACGACAAGGGGTACATCAATAACACCACGAAATGCAGGCACTAAAAAATGAAAAGGAATATTCAAATACCAATTAGAATAAATACCCTACAACTTATTCATTGCCAAAAGAGCAAAGGCAGAATATGTATAGAGCCACAGACAAACACAAAGACAGAAATACAACCTGAAGATCATAATCGCTATAATCGAGTTAGCAAACAAGAGTAAATAAAAAAATATTACTTAAATATTAACTTTAAAGAAAACAACCACAAATGTGCTTCAACAGACATACTTGGGCAGTACCCAGGTAGACGGATTACAAACTCGCTATGGGAATAATCTTCAGCAATCTGCATGAATTTTCATAAGACCATTTAGGTTTGGCTCAGCAATATCAGTTATTTCATCTGCAATATTAAATTAAGAGAAGAAAAAAGTGCAGGTATAAGATTGAGGGCATGCATACACACATTGACCTATATATGAGTTAGGTTAAAGTTACACCACTTAACAACCTTACATGAGATTGATGCTTTGTCAATCCACCATGAGATATCATGCATGCCACATTTTACATCGATTAGATCTAATGTGCTGCCATGTTTGCAATATGTTTGGTAATGTGCTGCCATTGAATTATTGGAGAAATTATGTGTTAGGTGTAAAAAAAAAATCCAAAGAACTCAGTTTTGTTATAATTAATCAAATATGAAAATGCATATTACAAGTACACCCTCACAAGTGGCAACAATCACAAAATTAAATAAAATATTGTACTGCAACACTCCCCCTCAAGTGACAAAGATATTGTACATGCCCAACTTGATTAAAATAGCATGAAAATGGATTACATATAATACCAACATCTAGCTTCTCCTTGATGAAATGTTTGTCAATCTCAACAGGTTTAGTCCTATCATGTTGGACAGGATTGTGAGCAATATTAATAGTTGCCTTGTTGTCACAATACAATCACATGGGTGACAAAAGTAGATTTAAGGCAATGTAATGGTACCAAAATCAGATAAGGAAGCTTATCTAAGTCTACAAAAAAATTCACTCAAAGAATAGAGGTCTTTGCTACCCAAAATTTGTGATTTCACCAAATCAAAGTTGGAAGGCAAGTCAAGAGAAATAGGGCAACATTCATATAGGTCTCTCTGTTTTTGCATAATGCAAACATCAGAGGAGATGGGCAGGTAAAGTTGAGTTCTTCATATATACAATTAAATTTTGCATAATAATCTTCTAAAGGAAAAATATTTAGACCAAGGGAGAAATAATTTTGATGGACATCATATATATGTCTAAGATTATTGTAAGCCTATTCCCACTCAAGTTTGGTAGTTGGCCAAGAAAAACCATACTACAATTTAACTTAGACTCCATATTGTTCCACAAGAACTCCCAATCTATGCATCTTCTACTCCCCAATCATCATATTTAGGATCCACAGAAGGGAATATCATCAATAAGAAAGTGAAAATTTTTTCTTCTGACCTCAACAACTTGAGCCATTGAGCATAATTACTCCCAATAAGGTGAATGGAGTTAATACAGAGCATATTAGGAGACAACATATAATTAGGATGGATATTATCTTTTGACTCCATTGTAACTCTTGTCAAATCAAACATATAAACTAAACTAAAAAAGTGCAGGCTCTCTAATCAACTACAAAAAAACTTGACCAACCAGAACAATAAACTAAAAGAGGGCATGCTAATTGACAAAAATAATAGTAAATAAACTTTGCAATTTTACATTGACAGATTTTGGATCCCACGTGAACTGTACCATCAGTCCAATACTAGGAACAATGTTTTTTTTTTTTTTTTTTATAGGTAATAGAATTTTTATTGAAAAAATGAACATCATGTTCATGATGATGAACACTTTGGACATGAAGAAAATACAAAAAGCTCAAAAGCTAAAGCTAACAGCTAACAATTTGTAGAAGGCAAGAATCGAAATACATTGTGTAAGACCCCAAATACGAGCCCACTAAAATAAAGTACCAAAAAGAAGTTGTTTTAAAAGATCTAAATATCTCTCTCATTATCTTCAAAGATACGGTCATTTCGCTCCTGCCAAACTAACCACAATAGACAACCTAGTATCATATTCCAGATAGTTGACTGATGCTTACCAAACCAATTCTCCCAAACAAAAAAAAAGAGAATTAACCATCTTCGGCATTACCCAATGGACTCCAAACACATGAAAAACTTCACACCACAAAGCATAAGCCAACTTATAGTGAAGTAAGAGGTGGTCCACAGATTCCCCATCACACCGACACATGCAACACCAATTAACAAGGGATTGACCTCTCTTAACAAGATTATCAATGGTAAGTATCCCAGCCCTAGCAGCTGTCCAATGTTATCAGGAAAGCTGGAAAGGAGAGACACTCAACAATTCTACACAAGCAAATTTCAGCCTTGGGTAAAACTCTATCACCAGTCTAACACTAGGAACAGTTATTAGCATAGAACATATCCCAAAGACTGGCCAAGTAATATATTCTCACTTCAAAATTAATATTCCTTCCCTCGACAAACCATGACAATCACATTCCCAAGACACTAGTCATAGATAGTCAAGTGCCAAACTCCCACTCCCTTTGATTGGCTAGGGAATCATATGACCTCCCAATAAACAAGTGCCACTTAAAATCATCTAAGAACCTACCCAAAAGGAAGTCTATGTGTTTTATTTTATATGTACGAAATGACATAGGCATAGTAAAGATAGACATAAAGTTGGTGAACTTGATTGAGAACTCTTACTTCAGTTACAAACTGAATGCTTGGTGCCTTTCGTTTTATTAGTTAGCATGCTAAAATGGGTGTCTAGTTTCTCCTTCAATCAACTTCAAAAAAAATTTGTTGCATTGTTAAAGGAAATATATAATTCAATGAAAAACACAAAGGTGGGAAGCAAGATAACAAAATATCTACAATCAAAAGATCTTCTGATTCATCTAGAAAAATCCCTTGTCTACAATATATGGTTCTTAATACCACTTAAATGGAAATTACTTGTGCTTTGAACAACTCAGATGCATATTACTTTTAGATGCAAAAAATATTGAAGGTTACCTGCTGAAGGACTGAGCGATAGTGAGATCCAGCCATCATCACATATTCCGCATAGATAAAATCCCAACTGCCCAGGTTTCAAAAGGAGTAAAAAAAGGTGGAAATTGGGGTTTAAAACATACTGCAAGAATTCTATAGACTTAATAAATCAAAATTAAGAGAGGAGAAGAGCTGCAAATATAAGAATATATAAACAGAGCCTTGGTCAAACAAGAAACAGTAAAAAAAAAAATTATTACTAGTAAAAATCAAGCATCATCATTCCAAAATAATAATAATCATTACTAAAATCAGTCATTTGGTTCTTCCCCTTGCGCAACTGCATCTTATTCCAACATTAACCTATAGTCTTTCATAAATTATACCAGGGTTTTGTAAAATGTCCTTCACTTGAGAAAGTATGCATCCAAAGCTACAACTTTCATATCACTTTTCTTGACAAGTCCATTATTGTTTTATGGTTTAAACATGTATGTTCAATTAGTTTCCTCCCAAGAAAGTAGAAACATTATCTTATAATTAACACCTTATCTCTAATTCTCAAAACAAATGAGAAATCTCTAGGGTCCACAAAAACCTGATTACACAAAATATGTAACATTATTTGATAAAGCATAATTTTGTACTTAAAAATATTAGGGGAATTTTTTGAACAAAAAAATCTTGGCCATAATACAGGGAAATACAGATATTATCGCAGAAGAACAATGTTAAAATTGTTATAAAATTTCAATGCAATTACCAAATACACTATTATAACATAATTTTTGGTGAAATAACACCCAGATATATCGCCAGTATTTAACCATTACCAACATGCCACAATACATCACCAGTATTTAAATTTTAAAAAATTGGGTCAGATTTCAAAGCTGCATTTGAAGATTACAAGCATCTTCTACGTAAGTCTTAAATTTTGTTTTTGTAGCAAAGATCATATAAATAGAAGAATTTACAGCTTCAGATTAAAAGTTTCAGTCATATGAACAACAGTGCAAACAAGTTACCTGAAGTTGGTGACGCAAACAGAACGAATTCCAGCATCTGCAGCTGCTCGGCATGCAATAGGAACAACATCTGAAATCTGCTTTATAAAAATGTTAGCATGACTGAAGGCCATTCATAATGATGGAAAGATCAAGAAAATATTTGTATAGACACAACCCAAAAAAAAGAAGAAGATATGGTCTCATTTTGATTCCTTATTTCACATTTCAGAAAATCCAACCTCATAAATAAAAATCCAAAAAAGAAACAGTTCAAGTACCACTAAGTCAGCCTTGATAGAGTTCAGCCACTGAACTTCGGTTGCTAAAACTGATGCCCGGGGTAATACTGACATTTGGAAATACTTGATCACATCGAATGAGCCAATAAAAAAAGTCAACCAACAAAAGAAAAGTTATGGTAACAGAGCCAGCAAATCAAGTGATAAAAAATTAATATAAAAGGAAACAATACCAATGCCAAGTATGGACATGGGAATGATCATTGGTGTTCCATTAACATGAAATCAACAATAATTTTAATAGAAAAGTTTAGCAATTGCTAACCAACTCTGAAGTTTACATCATACCTTTTCCAAGGAGGCAACTGGATCAACTGTCAAAGCATCTGCTTGAACTGCTCCACAGTCTAACACAACCTGCTATCACTCAAAATGCCTTATTATTACTATTGCAAGAACACAATTCGGAAACAATTTCACACAGCTAACATAACATAAATTGCCTACTCCTTTAAAGGTTATAATGATTATGGTTAAATCCATTCATATAATTCTTTTAGGGCTACAATTATATTAAAGATAATAGTCTAAACTAAGAGATAAGAATTTTTCTTTTATTTTTATTAAATAGAGAGTACTCATTTGTTTCTTGTGGAAGTCGCAGCATTAAATAATTTAAAACTCTTTTCACTACTGAATAAGAGTATGTTTAAATGTGTTGTGTACATGAAATCATCATTTTTTTGCTTTTGTAGCATCAAGAGGCCGTGAATGACATGGAAAAGATGAATAAACAGATAAATTTTGAAAATATCATCATATCAAGAGGTTCTAGAAAAAACACAATCATTCAATACAATATACAAGCCACAATAATTTTTAATCTATTCCCTTGGGTGCCATCTAGATGCCATCATCTGTTTATGTGAACTACTACATCAAGGGAGAATAGTGGAAGCTAGAACAAAATGAAATTTACATTTTTAACACCTAAGCAATAGCATAGACAAGGGATAAACACATTTGCCCATAAACCTATCCAATTTAACCAACCTTGCGAAATAAGAGTCTTGGTGATTGTATTTCAGAAGTGAACACAAAGTCAGGAGCGCCTGTAACCATGTGAACATCATGGCCGGCTCGAATGAGATGACGGACAACCTGTAGATCGCAACATCAGAATCATGAAACTACTCACAAAGCACTTGGTTGAACAAGAAGAAATAAAAAGATAATTTGGGTTAGTAATTTATAAATCCATGCTAAGCACGGAAGTACCACAAGTCCACTTCAACAAAAACAACAAATTTTAATCTCATAACATTGTGATCGGCCATGAATCCTCAACAGAGTAATTGTAGGCCACATGTATACTTCTATGCCATTCTGTCTTGTCTAAAATCATACTCTCAAATCTCAATTACTTTATTATCTTTTTCACTACTTCTGCTAATGTTATCTTAGATTTTTTTTCTAACTCTTTTTGTTCCCTTGATTTAAATTTGATGAAATTACCAATTGTCTCAAAAGCTTAAACTATTAAGAAATTATGAATTTAGCCATTTAATCTAGCACTCCCCTTTCACGTATCAACCTAAACTCTCCTTATTAAGTGGAACCCAAAAAGTGGGAATTTCTTACTTGATGGGGTAAGGTGGAGATAGGTTTTTGAGCCCGGATAAAATAAGTCATACCCAGTGCACAAATCTCCCACTTAGGAGAGGTCATGGTCATAGTAAGCAGCCTTACACCAATTTTTTTTGAAAAGGGTATTTTTGGACTTGAACCCACAATCTGTAGCTTTCTTTTGGTAAAAGACACTTGTCATCCCACCAGGCTCTAATACCGAGATAAATTACCAAACCATCTTGAGCAACTCTCAGTCTCTCACTCATCCCTATGACTTTAAAAAATTTTCTTCATTTTCTTATCCTATGTTTGCTTGCATTTTCCACTTATAACTAACAGAATATCCAAATTTACAATCAAATCCTATATAGACTAGATTAACATGGAGCCTTACTTACAATCAGTGAAAAATAAAAACAATGGGTTTAAAGATTTTAAGTAAAAGAGTGAAAAAGATATAAAACAGAAGAAAAAGTTCACCTCGACGGCACGAGTGGCGTGGCCAAAGCCATGACCAGTGAGGTAGTAGGCGAAGACGAGATGCCGTTTTGGTGCGATCACCTCGACCCCATGAGTAATGCTTTGATCCATTTGCATCCTCAACTAAACATGAAAAAAGAAAAGAAAAGGGTACAACCCTTAGAACATTGGAGCTTTCAGTTATGTGAGTCCCAACCCAACATTTACATTTTCCCCACCTGTCTGTTTCATTTGTTGAAGTTGAAGTAAAGGTCCCCGTCTCTCACTTTCTTTTTTTCTTTCCTTTTTTTTTAAATATTTTTAGTAAAATATTTAAGATAAAATACTATTTTTATCCCTAAATTTTGTTAAAAGTTTGTTTTTCATTCCTAAACTTTTATAATAATAAAAAATTCATCCTTAAATTTTGTAAAGAATTTTTTCAATAGTTTAAAGACAAAAATAGGGATGAGAAAAGAACCTCTTTTTTTCAATAGTTCTATTTAGGGATGAAAAACAAACTTTTGATAAAATTTAAGAACATAAATAAAAAATTTTCAATAGTTTAGAGACAAAATATAAACTTTTTAATAGTTTCGAGACAAAAAATGAACTTCTTAAAGTTTAGGGATGAAAAACAAACTTTTGGCAAAATATAGGGACAAAAATAGCATTTTACCCAAAAATCTGAGACTAAGTCCTTTTCACCGCAATTTTGTCACAAAAATGCTTTGAAAATTGCTGATGTGATTAGTACTTGATTGAAAAATTTTTTTAAAAAAAAAAAATGATATCAGTGGCCCACATAAGAGTTTGTAAAAAAGTTTGTCTATCACGTTACTGTTTTGCCACTGTGATGTGAAAAAAAAAATGTGGAAGTGATAAATAGCTAATCATAGTCTGCCACATAGGATAGTTGCGAAAATATGTATGATAAAGGGTGTGGTCCTAGAATTATATGCTCCTTATTACACACTCACTGTACACACACACAAAAATTAGTGTTGTACACACACAAAGAAAGAGTGTAATAAATTATGTTAGTTTTATGTTACAAATTTTTTTTTTTTTTTAATTTAAAAGTAAGACATGTAATTTTTCTTTCATATCAACTTTGAGAATTTATTGAGCTAATTACACAATATCACTTCACTTGTCCATGGAGGTTCCGAGTTCTATCCACCTTACCATTGGTCTATAGGGCATTTAAAAGAGGGGTCTATCGTTTTGGTCCAATAGACAACTAATTTTTATAAAGGATTAGTGGTTATTTACACAAGCAAAGAGACTTGGACAAGCCAGTGAATGGTCAATTTAAATTGAGGGAGAGAGACAAAAAATAAAGTAGAGTTGGCCAAAAATTGCACTATTCTCCCTCAATCCAAACTAGCCCAAAAGGCCAATTCTTTTGTCATAACTTAATTATAAGAAATTGATAATAACTCAATGCTTTCTATTTTTCTTTTGTTATAACTTTTTCTTCCTATTACGTATAGTTGGTTTCATGATATTTTAAAAAAATAGTAGAAAATATTTTTCTAAATTAAAATTTGTTATCTCTGAAAATGGTTTCCAATGGAGGAAATTGATCTTTTTTCTTTTTCCCCTAGATAATAAACTCATTTGATCAATTTTGACCAACTTCAACTAACTTTGATTAATGATTCTGGCACTCTACCATTTCCACAAGAGTGAACAAGGCATTTTAAAAGATTCATGAATTCCATTAGAGTTGATTGGTCAATATTCAAATTTTAATTTGGAATAGAGAAGATACGGAAGAAGAGTCAGAAGACTATGCAAATTGAGTTTTGGAAATTTTGGACTAGGAATTCCCTCTTGATGAACCCTTTATTCTAACTCAATTAAGAATAAATGGGAAGTTTGAAGTTTGAGAGAGAGAGAGGAGATTGAATTTCTAACTTATGAATATAATTGAAGTTTAAACAGGAGATGCCAACTTAATCCTTGAAGTTTAAAGAACTATAAAATACTTGTATATTATTTTTCCCCACTTTCTTTTTAAAATTCAAACAATTTATGTGAAATGTCTTTATAAGTTGAGTAATTCGACATATAATTGACTTTAATCCTTACTTATACAGTTATACTAGACCAAATAGTTCAAAGAAAACACAATTTGTTTTGATTTTAACAATTACTTTCGACAACAAGTAGAGACAAGAATGAGATTGAACTATTTTTACAACTTAGATAAATTGCATTTTTATCCTTGAAATTTGATATAAGTTGAAAATTTTGGTCCTTCAAAATTAAAAAGGCTAGGTTTTATCCTGAATTTAAGAATATATTTAAGAATATATATATATATATATATATATATATTCATCCTATTATTTTTGGTAAATTAAATTTTGGTTTATTTAAATATTATAGGATTTGTTTGATTTTGGTCACTTTAATGGTTAGTTTGATTCAGTCCCTTAAAGTTAAAGATGTGGTGCCCCCTCAACAATTAGTAATGTAGAAAAAAAAAATTCTCAAAAATAAAAATAATTAGAGGAATCTAATTTTTCCTTTTAAAATTGTATTAAGTCCAAATGGGATGTTTTAAAATTGAGGAACCAAAATTGAACAAACTCATATTTGAGAAAATACAATTTACCTTCAAACTTCAAAGATAAACAAACATTTCCACGCTAAGAAACTTGTAATACACAATTAACACATTTTGGTGTTTCAAACGCGGGAGGTCTAAATTGAATAAACTTGAAAGTTCTAGACTTGATTGAATGGAATTCTAGTTAGAGGACTAAATTGAATTTTGGTCAAAGTTAGAGAGTGCAATTTGAAATTTAGCCAAGATTATATTTATTGAATTTATAATCACCATATCAAGACATAAATTGTTTACCTGTGTCGCTGCAACAGCTTCCACCACACCAGCTGATCCTAATAGGTGACCAATCATAGATTTTGTAGAATTCACTCTTAACTGTAGAAAGCAGAGATATTATCAGGTATTAGAATACGGTAATCTCATCAAGTATTTGAAATATGGTATCATCAAAAGCAAATGGCATAAAGAACAAACATTATGAATACAAGTTACCTCAGGAGTCTGGCCAAAACATTGAAGAAGTGCTTGATACTCTTTTAGTTCTCCAGCTGGTGTGGATGTAGCATGTGCATTTATGTAATTCACATCTTCCCTAGATACCCCAGACTGAGCTAATGCCTTTTCTACGCAAAGGATAACACCAGCCCCTATTTTTCGAGGGATATTAGTTAAGAATTTTAGCACCCAATTTTATGGAAGGGTACAAGGTACAAAAGTGTTGAAGAAATCAGGATTTGCGTTTGGTTCCTTGCCCAAAATATTTAACAAAATGGTAACCAATTAAGAAGGTATTCTACTTAGATAAAAGAAAATATCACTGTTAAATTGAGGGGTGGAAATATGCATGAGTAAAAGAAGAATTCAGTGCAATGTATTAACAGGGGATATGGTGCCAGTCTACCAGAGAGTATAGCTTAGTGGAGTTTTGACAATTATGCAACTGATTTTCAGGTTTTATTGTCTTTCTCTGCCACAACCTTTGCTATCAAGATTGTGGACATAAAGCAGCAATTCAGGTGGTCAATTTGGTGAACTACAACTCACTTTATGAGGTAGTTAGTAGCAACACAGTATAGGTACAGTATCATATAAATTAGTTTAAAAATTATTATGACAGAAAAGAACTCAGGAAGAGTAGAATAGATGCAGGAAATAAGTCCACTGTACATGCTCCCTCAAGAAAAACTATTAAAGAAATGCAACCTTTTCAAGGGTTGAAATTTAAGTACCAAAGAGAAGGCATGTTACCATCAGGATGTGGTTCAGTCATGTGATAAGCATCACAAGTGAAGCTTCCACCAAGAAATCATTGAAATTAAATAAGTGGCCTTGTCAACTCAATGTAGATTTCCTTTTTTAAGTAACTCGGTTTACATTTCTATTAAAAAACCAATTACACCGTGATAAGGTTTTTAGTTAGCTCAATTGATAAAATCTTTAATAGTTAAATAAGAGATTTGAAACCGATTAGTGTCTTAATCTAATGACAAAAAGAAGGATAAGGATTTCATGCACAAATTCACTGTCTTTTTTGGTGAAAAATAATTTGGGTTTTTTTTTTCAGCCTTGGAAAAAATAATTTGGTTGAAGTATTCGAGTAACTGGGCCAAAGATGATTTTGTGTCTAGTACTTTATATCTGTGTCTCTAAACTGAAAATTGTGTATCTAGGCATTCCATACCCAGTGCCACCCTTTCTCAATACGTAAGTGTAAGTGTAGCTTTGAGAAGAAAGAGCAGAGAGAGATGGATATGGATATGTACAGATGTGTGGAATGTGGGTTTCAGATCAAAACACTGTTTGTGCGGTACTCACCTGGAAACATCCGACTCATGAATAAACAAATGAGCTGTTAAAAGGTTTAAGTCCCAACTTACAAAACCCATCAAGGTGTATCACAAAGTTGAAAAATAGTAAGTTGACCAGATCCATTGCAAGCATGGCAGAACCCATATTTGTAGTTGCAAATGGTACGCAAAAAGGATTCATCTTCTTGTATGAGATCCTTAGGGCTTCAATCGCATCATTAAAAACCTGTTCACAACACAAAACACAAGAACAAAGTAGTCAGTTACAATTGTTAATAAATTTCAGAATTAATATGCTTTTTCATCCTATCTGCAGGTCACGTAGTTTCATCTAGGGCTTTATACTTTGGATTCCACTTCCTGCCAAAAACCATTACAGCTAGAGAGACAGAAGACTAGCTTGAAAACATTCATTATTCCAACTCTAAGGCATGTGGCAAAAATCAGAACTTGACTTTAAGTTGCAAGTTCCACTGCATTAGGAAACCACAAAGGCAGCAGACGTGACAACAACTTACAGATTTCATAAAGCTCTTGTTATCAATCAAATTGAATATCAGCCAGTATAAGCTCTGGTTAACTTAATATTTTCAACCATGTTCCATTCTCATTATATACTGTATATCAAACTGTTGAAGGCTTGATGTTACCTTCATGCCACTGATTGCTGAGCCAATCAAAACTCCACATCTCACTTTATCTAATTCATTCATTACATCTTCTGTAATTCCACCATCTGCCAAGGCTTTTTTCCCAGCAGAAAGCATGTGAAGCATAAATTTGTCCATCCTCTTGGAAAGTTTTGGCGCAACCCATCCATCAGTTGAAAAAGACTTGATCTCTCCAGCAATTCTCTGGAGAAAAAGAACAGTAAGAATGCCAAGAATAAACTGCAGAGCAAGCACCAGAAGAAGAGAAATCTTAAATATGGTTTACCATTGGAAATTGGGCACAATCAAAAGCCTCTATCTCACTTACGCCACTGACACACTCAAGCAAATTATTGTAGAAGACATCTGGATCATGACCAAGTGGGGTCACCACACCCATCCCTGTCACAACTACTCGCCTTTGCTTTGTGACTGGTTTCTTTTTTGTTGCGACTTCCTTGGAAGGTTGCACAGCAACAGCCATGGCTTCCCCTAGAGTATTGATAAATGTGCAGTAGTTAGTACATCAGCAAAACTTTTCTATTTTAATGCTTTATCAAATAAGAGTCATGCCAAAGAATAAACATCAACATTAGGGTTTGAATTGATAGGACTGCCTCAAGCCTGCAACATTGACACTACTGAACCAATAAAAGTCAGAAGACACTAGCAAGACCCAAAATCTAATAATCATAAGTCTATTGATGACAATATATTAAAATCAAGGTCAGTGTACCAGACTCAAGTAACCAACCCATTCAACAGACACACACACAGCTGCATTATACTATGAATAAAAGAATGAACAGCCACAATGCTCCTGTACTTTGCAGCGCTAGAACTTCCATTTCATGCACATGATACACCAAGAAATGGCCTGATCTTAATTTTCTTCAGAATACTTGTAAGACATAAAATCTGAAAGATGGCCACATAACATAAACTAGAAACAACCTAAGTTATGCAAAATTCCCAATCCTAAGTCCAGGCATATCAATCCAACTGCAAAAAGCTGTACATCAATGAACCTCATTTGGTGAAATTAGTTCTCACCCAAAAAGAAGGGGAAAAATATAAAATATAAAACCCTGTTAGTATCTATTCCCCACTTTCCTATAGCTTTGGCATAAAAGTAATACAAAGAACTCATTCAGCAATAAGCCAATCCTAAACTTAATTATTTGAATTCCTCATCTTTTCCTATGCTTTATTAGTTCTCTATCCAACCAAATGAAAAGTGAATAAAACCAATCTTCCACAGCACATGAAAAAAGGGGGAAAAACAAATTAATAAAGATTGAAAGAATCATTATTTCATTATCAAATTCACCTTCAAGAACATTTAAAAAAAAAAAAAAACCATTAAATTGAGATATTGGAAACAAACAAAGCCAGAACTAGATATGGCAAAACGGGTTAGAATTTTCTAACCCGACCCGACCCGATTCGAAAATATCTGATCTGAATCCGATTTTTTTTTACCCAAAGCAAAAACGGGTTGACCCGTGACTCAACCCGTGTTTTTAGCAGGTCAACCCGAACAATTTTTTTAAAACTTTTTTTTTTTGGTAAAAAAAAAAAGTGAAGTTAAAAGAATATTGGTCTAATTGTTTATTGTGAGCTTTAAGGAAACAATTGATACATTTACATAACTGCATGCAAATTAATTGAAAGATAAATGGTTGAGCATTCTGTAATGAGTAAAGATTTTTAGATATAATATAATAAAGTACATGTCAAGATAATTTGGTTACAGTAGAGTTAAAAACGGAGATTTAAACTTGTAAACATATGTGAGAAACATTCACAAGTGTGAAAATAGTGAAACCAAAATATCAAATTAGCATAAATTATGAATTCTTAGACCTATTTTTTAACAATTTATGTACAAAATAAACAGTTTTTCAAAATAAATTATAATATTTCCTATAGTGTGTATTGCTTAACATTGATATGATATTCATAAAAGAGACCATATATAAATAAGTAAGCAATCAAATTTTAATGTATATCTTTATTGAAATAGAGTGCCAACCACAATTGATAATAGATTATAAAATTAATTTTCAAAATTGTAAATTTCTTATATGTTTTTATTCTTTATCAAATGAGTTACCCAATATATTCTCAATAAAAAATCCAATAAGTCATTTGTAATTTTGTTTTATATTTTGAAATGTTGATATCGTGTAGAAATAAAACTTGTATATTTGTTTTACTTATCTTTGTATTATTTTATTTTAGATAACAATGTTAGGATTTGTATAATTTTAAAATTACTGAATAAATATTAATAAGTTTAACTGAGTTCATTCTTAATATAAGTGGTAAATTCAAAATAGTGTATTTTACATTAAGTAATTTGTTGCATAACTTTTCGAATGATAAATACAAATGGTTTTTTTTATTTTAAAAAAAAAAATCATGTGAAAAATACGGGTCAACCCAATCCGCAACCCGGTTGAATGACCCGTTTGACATGCAACCCATCGACCCGACCCGCCAGTTTTGCCCCGGACAAATTACACACAAAATGTAAAACAAAATCCCAGATTTCCAATTCCATAAATAAAGAAAAAAACAGAGAGAAGAATCAATGTTTAGTTAAGAAAAAAAAGGAGAAGTTAATGAGGAATGAGGAGTACCTGAATGGACGGCTCGATTGAAACGGGTGTGTCTCCGATTTGAAGGAACACGAACATTGCCGGATCCGAAGAGAGAGGAAAAGGAAGCGTTGGAGGCATAGTACTGATCGCAAGGCTCGAAAGCTCGGCAAGAAGTCGTGAGGCCCTGAAAGCTGGATCCACAGAGAGAGGAAACCAAGTCCCTCTGGCTCTGCAATTCGGAGCTACATTTAGACAAGAACACCCTCTTCTTCCTCCGACCCCATTTGCTGCCAAAGAGTCGCTTGTTGCTGTGCATGTACGAGGAGGAACCCAACATGGAAGGACACGTGGATTGGTCCCCTCCGCACGTGACCGACATGCAAGCAGGCCCAAGCCACGTGCACAGCGGAGATGTGACACACGAGGCTGTAGCCATGTGAGAGAGACACACACAAAGAAATATATATATGTGTGCAAACTGCCAATGGAAGAAGAACAAGAACAAGAAAACCCAGATGGAAAAAAGTGATTTTGATTGGATTAATGGCGATGAAAAAGGCTGTAGGAGATGATGTCAATCTAGAAGATGGAAATGAGAGAGAGGCATAGAGAAGAACGGTAGTGAGAATAGTTGGCGAAGAAGGAGAGGTCACATTCGATTGATTATATGGAAGAAAGCGTAGTAATCTATAGTAGAACAAGTCTTCAGAGTAATTTGGATGAGGAAAGCGTTTGAGACGCCAAGTTTTTGATTTTGTGCAATCGGAGAGTACTTGTCCTCAGAACAGAACGACAAGTACTCTCTCACTCTCTTCTTTCTTCTCTCTTCTCTCTCTGAAGTCCCTACTCTATTATACTCCTCCAAAAGAACAGATAAATATATTAAACGGATAAAATTTAGAGGATCTCTGACCAGGAAAAAAGAAATGAAAAAAAAAAAAAATCTAACGAAATTTTAAATTTTGGTATATTTTTATTAGAATAAAAAATTTAAAATTTTGGTATATATTTTTAAGAATATTATGTTTATACCTAGAGCACCCCTGCTTCTTCCACTTGTTGAAATGAAAAGACAATATTGTGCATGATTTAGAAATAATACTAATTGATAGCCCAATTTTGGTAAAGTTTATTGTCGTTAAGAGTAATGTTATAATCACAAACTATTTTGTAATATTTTTATAAATTGTTAGTATGGTTAATTTTTACAAGTTCTCATATGAGTCTCACAACTAACATAACTTTTTTACTTATCAATAATCATTTACCAACCATCGTGCACTTTTGGTGCGTTACATCAATAACTAATTGGTATCTTAGCCTAATGATAAAAAACAATTATCATAACGTATATATATAAACTTGCATATATTTATAACGGAAAAATTTAAAGTTCAAATATCCCTCTACCAACTATTAAATTATTATTTTTTCAAATGCTCCCTCCATCAACTATCAAATTATTATTATTAAAAAAAAGAAAAAAAAAAAAAAAAAAAAAGATATGATGCCATACGCCCATACCTATGACAGTTTTCCTTTATAAAGTAACCCGAGTATAAAAGAGGGCAAAATCATATACTAAACATACCGTAATTGTTGAAATATAAATTGGAAGGCTCTTAATGAGCCTACACAAGTTTTATTAACATCAATTGTAATATGACAACTCAACAGTTATGAAATTCTCTAAACAAAGAAGAAGAAGAAGAAGAAAAAAAACTCAATAGATGTGAAAAGAAATTATAAAAAATTTGTGTCCCTATATTTATTGGATAGGAAGGAGAGTTGAAAATGGTGAATTTTAATAATTTAACCATTATTCTAACAACACCAAGATAACATCTAAGTGGTTGATATTGCAACCATATATTATTTCTACATCACATTTTTATGTTAATGGCTCCAAATTTTTTGAAGGGTCAAGTGTCTATTCAAGATGATGGATTTGTACCTTCAGCACATGTAAAATGAAAAGGGGTCATTGTTCATGGAACAATCAAAGATGTCCTGAATAACTTTAGACCATAAGTTTTGATTGAAATCCCTTTCTTTGAGCATTAAATTTTGGCTATAATGCACTTTACAGTTTACACTCGCTTGAGGTTGTTTTTAAATCAGTCCCTCAACTTTCAGAACTTGCAATTCCTTGACTATTACAACTATGTCAATGTGCCTCTTCTGTTATGGTCCGTCAAATTTTTTCCATTAACCTGCCTAAAAACGATGAATTTTCTATTTTCTGTTCAAAGCAATGTTATTTTTGTATGAGTAAATGGCAAGATTCTAATGGATGTTATGACAGAAGGGACACATTGATATTGTTGTAATACTCAAGGGTGTAAATTGCAAATTTTCATAGTTATGAGACCGATTAGAAGCAACCTCAAACTTAGAGAATAGAATTGTTAGCTTAAGAGGATGTAAATCAATGAGAATGTCATCACCAAAAAATTTATATTTATCTAATTGAAAGTCCAACTTACCGTGATAGTTTTTATTATAAAAAATAATAATTGTGAAAAAGGATAAGTTTCAGGCCAAATTTTTGGGATTATGAGAAGACTTTTTTTTGTTAAGCATACAAATCTGGGTTATATTTTAATTTTTGAAACATTATGGCTTGATCTAGTTTTGGCAAAACCAACATTTTATGTTGAACAACTTAGAAGTTCCTGATTAATAATCAATTATTAAGTGTTACCAAGAAGGGAAAAGGGGGGAAGAAAATTAATAGAAATGATTAGAATAATCTTAAAATTAAATTCTTCTTTTTTAAAGGGGAGAAATTCTCTTTTTTTTTTTAATAAGTAAAAAGGGAAGAAAACTTAGGAATGATGGTTCTCGTATCTTTGTTAGACTTTGATTCAAAGGATTTTTCAATCAGGGTGCTTTTTTTTTTTAATGACCAAGCCCATCCCATGTGTTGCAATTTGTTTCAGAAGCCACTCATGTCTCCAAGCAATTCTCTTCTCCAAGCAATTCTCTACTTAAAAATAAAATTGAAAAAAAAAAAAAAAATCTTCTGTAATCTAATAAGCAGTACAAGGGCACTTTTATAGCATACAACAACTCAGTCACAAAGGATAATCTTCTGATTTCCCACCCTCCAGTAGCCAAGCAAGAAAGCCCACCTCCTTTTGTCAGTGCATTGAAAGCTTCAGCTGAACAAAATGTTGCTAGTTTTCACTTCCCTGGGCATAACAGAGGACGTGCTGCTCCATCTTCATTAACTCAGCTGATTGGTTCAAGACCATTTCATCATGATTTGCCTGAGCTTCCAGAGGTCGACAACCTCTTTTCTCCAGAGGGGCCAATTTTAGATGCACAGAGACTAGCAGCCAAACTATTCGGATCATCAGAGACATGGTTTCTTGTTGGAGGTACCACTTGTGGAATTCAAGCAGCAATAATGGCTACTTGTTCTCCTGGAGAATTTCTAATTCTTCCTCGTAATTCCCATGTATCAGCTATATCTGCCATGGTGTTATCTGGTGCACACATAAGTATATCATACCCCAGTATGATTTTGATTGGGACATTGCTGGCAGTGTGACTTCATCACAGGCAAGTTCAGAACAATTATGTTCATGTTTATAGCATTTCTTGTGTGTGTTACATCTTGACCTGTAAAGGCAGTTTTTGCTGACAAGAAATTGGTATTCTAATGCAATATTGTTAAAATGGTCCAGATAATTTTAAAGCACACACAACCTCCTTGTAGTGACCCTCTCTCTCTCTCTCATTTTAACAGTTTAACAGCCTTTTTGTTACCAAACTATATGCACATATGAATCAAGATGACTGTTTTTACAGGTAGAGCAAGCAATCAAGGAATTGGAGATGGAAGGTCAAAAAGCAGCTGCAGTTTTTGTCACTTCCCCTACTTATCACGGTATATGCAGCAACTTGACTGAGATTTTCCAGCTGTGTCATTCTCATGGAATTCCTGTGATTGTGGATGAGGCTCGTGGGGCACATCTAGGATTCCATCCGCAGCTTCCTAATTCGGCCCTCAAGCAAGGAGCTGATCTGGTTGTACATTCCACTCACAAAGTTCTATGCTCTCTTACACAGTCATCAATGCTACACATATCAGGGAATATTGTAGATAGGGAAAGAATCTGTAGGTGTCTCCAAGCTCTTCAAAGCACTAGCCCCAATTATTTGCTTTTAGCATCATTAGATGCCGCTAGAGCTCAATTAAGTGAAAACCCAGACACTATATTCAACAAAGCGATGGAATTGGCCTTTGAAGCAAAATACTTGATCCAACAAATTCCCGGCATTTCAGTGCTTGACTTTGCAAGCTTTTCTAACTTTCCAGTCATTGATCCTTTGCGACTTACTATTGGTTTTTCGCAGCTGGGTTTGTCTGGTTATGAAGCAGATGAGATCTTATGTAGAGATCATGGGATCATCTGTGAACTTGTAGGGACCCGATCAATTACTTTTGCAATTAATCTTGGAACTAGTAGAGACCATATTCAGAGACTTATATTAGGAATAGAGCATCTAGTAGCAACTTCTGCACCAATTCATGGAAATAAAGGGAGGGTGGAGCATAGTGTTCATTCACTCTTTGCAGATATATGCATGAGCATGACTCCTAGAGAAACCTTTTTTCCAAGTAAAAAGAAAGTGAGCATAAGAGAGAGCCTCGGGAAAGTTTGTGGGGAGCTTGTATGTCCATATCCACCAGGGATACCAGTTATGATCCCTGGTGAGGTTATTACAGAGAAAGCTTTGGACCATCTGCTGGATGTTAGAAGCAAGGGTGCTGTTATTACTGGAGCTTCTTATCCTTCTCTGTGTTCCATAGTAGTCTGTGATGTGTAGTTCATTCCTAGAGATATTAGCATCTTGCTGCTGAGTCCTTATTTTCAGCTGAAGGTAGTGGCAAGGTGCGTGAAATGGGAACTGAGTGTAGCTTATATGTACATACCCACCACAGATAACAGTGAAAATGATTCTTTTCTTCAATGGAATATTGGCCATGATTTTTACAGCATGATCCAAGACACTTGGCAAGAAATCAAACTAGAATATAGAAATGAAGTCTGTTTACAGTGCAACTTTGTTGCATGCGAAGTATTTGTAACTTAGTCTTTCAGTATGTGCAAAATCTGCTCTGGGCGAGGACTACTTGAAGTTAATCCATACTCTTCATTAATGGCCACTTACCGAATTTCCCCTCAAACTAGAAACTTGCTCAGACCTATTACATGACGATTTAAATCATCTATGTGAGCTTTTAATCACTTGAGTGACTAAGTAGACTGACTTAGTAGTCATGTAATTTGTTTAAATGACTAAATGGATCATGTTATTTAAGTACATGTAGACAGTCATTTTAATGGGATGGAAGAGATTCTTTTAAATTGATTTAGGTAAAAACTGTCCTCCAAAATAGTCTCCTTAACATTGAAAATTTCATCAGCCGGAATTTAAGAAGAAAAAAAAAATCTGTGGACAGCTTTTGTACCACAACTTTTGTTACTACCTTTGTCACAACCCTAATTGATAGCAACTCACAATTTGCCACATTAGAATTGTGAAAAAATTTATGGTCTTAACTAAACTCGAACAAGAATGTTTCATTCACATGAACTTTGAATCCATTAGGGGTTCTTAAATACGATAGAAAAATATATGTAAGCCTAAAAACTTTGTTGATCAAAATGATGCCCTTTTTTAACAGCAATTATCTTTTCATTTATCAGTTTAAAATCGGAACATGGCTTTATGTTTGAATCTTGTTCGGTCAGGTTTGCTATTTGCAGCTCTGTATTTGTTGAGTTGTCAGTGTTGTGTTTACAGTTTGAATATAATCAGTCCATCGAGTACTTGCCTTATGAGGATTGGTGACTGATTAATGATTATCCTCCGTAAGGCAATAACTTGGCAAAAATTCCTTAAGGTACAGTGGTACCACCACTTAATTTTTGACACAGGCTACATTCAGACCGTAGAATTCAGACCATATATCCATATCTATCAATGCATGGATCAATATACTCTCCAAGATATATAACCTTTGTGTGTGTGTGGAGAGAGGGAGAGAGAGAACAAATAATAAAACATTCAAAACTCACTAGAATCACCAAGATAGGCGGAGTTAAGAAGTCATGCATGTACATAATTGTGAAATCAGTTGACGGATCCAATATAAACTATATATTTTCTTTTATACGGATTTTTCACAAAGGCCAGACGCCAAGCCTACATCACTAACCCTTAAACCCCGAGCTGACCTGTTCTATTTCACATTCTTTCTCAACAAAACTTCCCCTTTTTCCTCTGGAAACATAATCTAGTAATGTGGGGCAACATAAGACAAGATACAAAGTGAGCAGTCACAGGAGAAACAAAACCAAAACGCTATCTTGACCAACCCATGATCATAATTTCACCCATCAACCTTAACCCCTATGATAATTTTAATTTGGCTTACTACTGTACATCTCCTTTGTAGAAGTTCTTGCTCGCTTCTTTGCGGGTCTTGATGAACAGGATCAAAAACAGGTGCCTCAAAGTAAGGAGAAGGCATTGCTGACCTATTAAGCTGCAAGTCTGGACCGTCATCTGGGCCTGCCCAAGACAGGGGACTCACTGCATAAAACAAGAGGGACATTGTTATTAAATGCAACAAAATATTCCATAACTAAGATAACGGACAATGGTCAAAGGTTTTACACTCTTAAGACACCTCATTTTGCCAATTATCCTATTCTAACAGTTTGAAAATCGAGTTCTTTATAGTTTCATTTTTTATCCCATGAAGATGGAAGAATAGAGACAGGAAAAGCTGTGGTGATGAACCAAGTCAAGCAAGTAGAGAAACTGATGGTTTTTCCTTTAAATTCAGCCAGCACCACTTTAGACGTTATCAAAAGGGAAAAAAGATACACATTTCATAGCAAAGCACTTTTCAATCGGGATATTCAATATTTTAATTAAAATCAAACAGCTAACCCCTGTTCAATTGGAATATTCTATATGAAATTCAAATCAGACATCAGGTTTGCAGTTTAATCTGATGATTGTACACTGCAGCAAAGTTAATTGATATGCAGGAGACCCCCAAACCATAGGTATCAATTTTCAGTGTGATGGTACAGAATTAATGATAAAAGAGGAATGTTAATGCAAATGTAATTTGGAAGCCTTAACTGAACCCACAGAACGAACATATAAATAAGTATATACGGACTAACTACATAAATAAGGATATATGGACTAAATACAACCAAGAAAAACCCCTTAGAATATGATTTTAAGGATAAATTACATTAATGAGTAAATGGTGATTCATGAAAAAAACACAGGCGTATGGCATAAAGCCATGGTTTTGATGATAAATTACATTAATGAGTAAATGGTGATTCATGAACAAAACAGGTGTGTGGCATAAAAATCCCTCAAGTCTTACAGAGATACCACTAGATTTGATGGCATTATGCCATAGCTTAAATTAGGTGAAACTTTCTCTCCTCAAGCAAAATTTAGAGGTAATTAAAAAAGTCTTTTCAGTTTGTTTTTGAGAAGTAGGTAGTTTGTTCTGCATACCTTCGTCAGGTTCAAGGGGTCTAGTGCCATCACATAAGGCAGCTCGATGTGTAGGGCGCTTTCTCACATAATTTTCCTGCAAAGGCCTTGGAATTTGAAATGAGAATTGTGAGAGAGTTACCCCATCAGTCATATGCTCTGGATGTTCTAGAAAGTACCTGCAAAAGCAGAAGCCCCACAAAAGGTTGTTATTCAAATAGGAAATACATTATACTTGTGAACCTTTGAACACCCACAAGTTATTTAGTTATTCAGGTTACGCAATTATTTACAAAAGTGATGCAACAGGGAAATATTGGAGTACAGGGCAACACCATACTTTTGGACCTCCACCATTGAGCGTAGTCTCTTGCCTGAAGGTGCTACATAATATCTGCAAATATTGGACAGAAAATTAGCACAAAGTTGATGATTGGCAAAAGGTCTTACCTTGTGCACAAAACTCCCACTTTTGCGAAGTCCGGGAGAAGAGATTGGTGGGCAACTTTACTTCAAGTTATTTTTTGAAAAGGCTAATTCCTGGACTCGAACCTGTTACCTGTCGCTTTGGTGGATGGCACTGGCCATTGCACCAAGGCCTGACCTCTAATTTTTTCCTATAGACTTTGGAAATCAAAAATAGGGGGGAAAACATATACTTTGAAAGCAAAACTCAAAGCTACAATAAGGAAAACTGCTAAATCTCATATATCAAACACAATACAACCGCAGCAGATATCAAGTTAAAAACCTTTTTGGGAAAACTAATTGGTTTTCTTATGTTTGGTTGCGACCTTGAAAATGAGCTAGAAAACACATTTTTTTGTTTAGCTCGTATAGAAAAACTTTAATATTTCTAGTAATTCCAGATAGTCATGTGAATGATTATGTAGAACAACTAGAAAAATAAACATAGAAGTTAAGTATGCTTGGATTCTTTTTACTAAAGAGCTTATTTGCTTTTTTTTTTTTTTTTTAAATGACTAAAGTATAATTGTACTAAAAAAAAGTGAGGTTTTAAAAAGTTTAACATAAACAAATAAGCTAATGGAAAAAAGCTAATCCAAATGCGTACTAATTTTTTAAAGAGCAAGACTTAGGTGCTGTTTCTTAGGTTCCCATTTTAAGATTCTACCATGTGGATTTTTTCTCATGAGATGGAAGTATATTTTTTAGTTAAGTAACCACATGACTGAATCTTAAGAGAGAAATCTAAGGAACAGCACCTAAGTTTTGTCATTTTTTAAATATAAATTTATAAAATAATCAATAAAAAATCAACCATCCAAAATTGTGCAACATGTTAAACCACCTAATGATCATCAAATAACAATGTTCAACATAGATAAAAATATGTACCAAACCAAATTGTAGACTATGCTAGTTGAGCTGAGGTGGTTCTCATCGGGTTTCAATGAATATGCCAAATTTAGATACACTTAAACCTTCCAATGCAATTTACAATTACAGAGCAAGAAAATTAATTCATATACAAAAACTTTCAATGCAATTTATTGCTCACAAAATCCACCCCTCCACACACACTACCCCAAAAATTACTAAACAAAATCAACAAAAATATAATCTTTAGAAGACTTCCAACTCAAGTTGGAAGGAGTAGGATCAGAAGTAGTGTTAGAATTAGAATGAGAAATGCCTAGAGAAGAAATTGGAAGTAAAGAAGAAAACCAGAGATCAAAAGGAGTAAAAGAAGCAGGAAAATTGGAAGAAGACTCAGTAGTAGAGATAGGAAAAGAAGGAAAAACAGACTCATCAAAAATACAATGACAGGAAATATAAATTCTGCCAATAAGAACATCTAAACAAATATAACCCTTGGACTGAGGAGGATATCCAAGAAATATCCCTTGACTAGTAGGATCAAATTTACTAGAAACATAAGGCCTCAAGTAAGGGTAAACAGCACAACCAAAAGTTTTCAAAGCATGAAGTGGTTGTTTGTGACCATACAATTTTTCCCAAGGTGAAGTAAAATTCAAAACAGAAGAGGGAATCCTATTGAGAAGATAAATAGCAGTACTAAAGGCATAAGATCAATAAGAAAAAGGAAGATTAGAATGATGAAGCATGGACAAACCACTTTCCACAATCTGCCTGTGTTTTCTCTCAGCAACACCATTCTGTTGAGGAGAGTAAGGGCAAGAAAGTTGATGTTGAATGCCATGCTCCAAACAAAAAGACTTGAAATTGGTATTAACAAATTCACCACCACCATCAGTTCTTAAGGTTTGGATTTTAGCATTAAATTGATTAGCAACAAAAGATTTGAAATGCAAGAAGACCTTGAACACATCAGACTTTCTTTTCAACAGAAATAACCAAGTAAAGCGAGTAAAATCATCCACAAAAATCACATAAAATCTGTATTCAAGAACAAAAGTGACTGGAGCAGGACTCCAAACAATTGAATGCACTAATTGAAAGGGAAATTCAGTACTGGATACATGTTGAGGAAAAGGAAATTTGTGCATTTTGGCACTTATACAAGATGTACATTTGGAACATATATCACTAACAGATGAAAGCTGAACAGAAGGATAGAAAGACATAGCTGAATGTAAAATCTTAGAACAAGGGTGTCCAAGCCTATTGTGCCAAAGTAAAGTCTGTGGAGAGAGTGCAACAAAGCCACCAGAATTGATATGGGAAAAAAAGGAGGAAGGCAGAGAGGTAGAAGCAGGTATAGGGTAGACTCCATCCTTACTCAGCCCTATGTAAAGCACCTTCCTTGTAAGTAAATCCTGAATTAAGAACTGACAGGCATCAAAATAACAAAATGCATTATTTCGAAGACATAGTTTGTGAACTGACAGCCAGTTTGAAGCAATTTGAGGAACCTTAAGAATATTGTTCAAACAGAAATTATGAGAAGAAGTAACAAGCATACCATTACCAATATGTGTGACAGGTAAATCTTGCCTATTGCCAATTGTAACAGACTCACCAGCTGCAAGTTGTTGAGCAATAGAAAGCTGAGACAAATTTGGTGTGATATGATCAGAAGCACCAGTGTCAGTCAGCCGATTATGATTCTGATTAGCATTTGATGAAGCAGCCATTGATCTTGTAGCCATGGAAGCAAGCTTAGCTGGAGCATGTCTTCCTTGGTAAGCAAAATTCATTTGATGATAACAATCCAAGGCAGAATGTCCATTCTTGCCACAAATTTGACATGTGACCTTCTGAGCCTGAGAAGAACTAGACTTGGTCCGTGGCATAGAGGTGAATTGATGCTGATCAAACCCTTGATTATGACCATGAGGAAATTGACCATGAGGAAAATGACCACCACCAGAAAACTGATTACCACCTCTGCCATTACCATGACCCCTATTATTGCCATTCTTGCCTCTTCCCCTACCTTGACCTTGATTGAATTGATGAAATTGATTGATTGCCATAGCTAAAGAAAAAGAATCCCTGAGATCTGAAGCAATAGACCTCTTCTTGATTGACCTTTCTTCAGCATTCAAGAGAGCGTTCAACTCTTCAAGTGTAAGAATGTCATTCCTAGTTCTAATTGCAGAGCAAAATGCACCATACTCTGATGGTAGGGCTTCAAGAACTAGATGAATGAGCTTTTCTTCATCAACACAGACTGCTACAGCCCCAAGTTTATCTCTGACCTCTTTAATTCCTTGGAAGAAAGAATCCATAGATTCTGAGCCTTTCTTGATGCTCATTAGTTCATCCTTAAGACTGAGTACATGAGAGCGTGAAATTGAGGCAAACTTTTTCTCAATCACCTTGCAAACTCCTCGTCCAGACCTCTGACCTACTGTAAGAGCCAAGATCGAGGGAGAGAGAGTTGAATTAAGGAAAGTAAACAAGGCTTGCTCACGACTCTTCCATTGAAAAAACTCTAGATTAGCTTCAGTTGTAAAGTTTCCTAAGCTATCCTTGAGGAAAGGATCTGGAGCATGATCATCATCACTAATGAAATTGATCATTGAATAAGCTACCAGAATCACTTCAATCCAATGTCTCCACACCATATAATTATTGTAATCAAGCTTCACAGTAACCATACTTGCCATATTTGACAAGAGCAACAGAGATGGATCAACACCATGAGTAATTGATGAGCTTGATGTTGACCCTGTTGTTGCAAAGGATGAAGAGCTAGCAAAGGACGCCATTAATGGAGCTCTGATACCATGAAGAAAACTATAACTCTTTGAGAGAAAGTTCTAGAAGAGAAACAATGAGAAACTGAAGTTTTCATTGAGAATAGATTACATGAGATACAACATGTATAGGCTAACCAATCATAACAAATTTAGGCGCCAACTCTATCCTAACAGAATTGTGTAATGACTAATAAAATACAAACACGTGTACAGTAGTGTAACTAACTAATACCACAAGTTTTTATACTAAACTACACACAACTTTACAATATTATGATTGAACTACAGGTCGTTTATGTGACTGTGCTTGTCTATGAACTGAAGCTCTGTTAACTGAGTGGCTTGACGTAGAACCATCAGCATTATCATCCTTTACATATAATACATTACATAACCATAATACAACTACAAAATGACCTTTGTAGTTGTAAACTGAAGTTATAAATAGCAGACACTAGACACACACAACTAATGTGGGATAAACATCCCTATTTTTTTTTAAGTAAACAATATACTTGAATTTACTTTATGTGTTCACAGTCTAATGGCCCATCTATTATTTAAACATTTATTACTACAATTGAAACTCAATTTAGTAAATGCATCAAAATATTCTACTCTGACTCAATGGAAAAGTATAGAAAGTGAAAAAAATTTTAAATTACTAAATAGGGATGGAATTATATTTCAATGCTCTTGTCCTTGTACGTACCAGAGCAAAATAGTGTGGTAGAACATAAAATCCACCATGTCATTGAAACCTTTTGAAGCCTTTTGATTGCATTTTGGATGAAGGTTGCTAACGCCGATGTTGATTTTATTATCAAACAACCCGCACATAATTTACATCAAAAGTCTTTTTTTATGAGTCTCTTCCTAAAACAACAAAGTTGTCTAGTTAAAAAATTTACCACAATTAATTAATCAATTACTAGTTCAACTATATGCAAATTCAATTAAGGCACAATCAAATCACCAATCTAAATTTAGCAGAAAATAAATTTGACACAAATAATATGATCATGATGGGGAAAATCCTCGTAGGCAAAACCCTACCAGGTAATTATTCAGGTCACTACTTGCTAAGAATCCACTAATAAGAATATATATTACAAGTACAATGACTCTTACCATATTCCAAAGTATTTACCTATAGTAAAACCTACTAATCTATAAGGAAGCTCAACTCTAATCCCAATTGGACTACTTCTTACCATAAACTTCTTTTTTGCATAAACCACCTTTTGTGACTAACTTCATAGCTATCATTGATTAATGTAGCTTGGTGCAAAGTTCTCCAAGAATGCTTTGATTATCCGTAGGGCTGTCCACGGGTCGATCCGAGTCGAGTTTGTACCCAACCTGGAATCGACCCGCCGGAATTGAGTGGCAAAACATTGAACCCGCCGACGACCGCTAGAGTAATTAGATCAGGCGGATTAGACCATCAACAGGTGATGGGCGGGTCGATCAAAGTCATAGATCAGAGAAGACGGTGAGAAAAACTTAGATCTTGCAAAAATCTCACCAGATTCGATGAGATTTCGCCAGATCCAGTCAAAATTTCACCAGATCTAAGTGAAATATCATCAAAATCTGGGTTTTTTCATCGGGATTTGGAAAACTTTGGCCGGAATTTGGAAATTTTTGCTGGACTCTGTGTTTCTTCGGTCAGTTCGGGTTTTTCAGGTTTTAGGGGAGGAAAACCGAAACCAATCCGCCAGAATCAATTTTTGGTGTTGAAGATCTACCACTAACCGCCGGAGTAGTCAAGTCAGCCGAAATCAAATTGGTTCCAATCGGTTTCTTCGGGTGGGTCGAGTCTCAGATCATTTTGGACAGCCCTAATTATCTGGTAGCAGCTTGATATAGAACTCTGGGCACACAGATGTCACAGTAGCATCACAGTAGGCACATGTCTCTTTTTGTGTATGATGATGACCTTGAAAAGTATCTTTTACATGCTCTGGAACCCTAGTGCACGAAATCAAATCATGGTGGGACTTGCTTTTATTTGCGCTAGCATGCTCGGAGATACCACCATGATTTTTCCCTTTCTGAAAATTGCCCACTCTTCCCTTTAACTCTAGAAAGCAAAGTGAAGGGATGGCTTCCATTGACCGACCCGGCATGGATGGAATGGGCTTGCCTTTGGTGGATATTTCCGTTAGATAGACTGACAAAAGGGGAAGCACAGGTTTTCGGGTAGAGAGCGCTATCGCCGCAATCTCTGAATCAAAGCTTGAAAGACTTGGAACTGGAGGAAGACGACGTGGTAAGGAAAATTTGGATGTCCAAGATGGGGGTACTGAGGTGTTAGGGAAACGTAATTTCCAAGAATCTGATTCAAGCTGAAGCAACCATGGAGGGGTCAAGCCTGCTGATATCATTAAAGGAGTCACAGATGGGAGTTCTTGAACACATGGTGCTCCTTGCACAAGGAGTGGAATTATCCAGGAGGTCTTTAAGGGGTTAAGATGGAGATTACTGAGCAAGATGGAAGCTCAAAATCTGCATGAAGGAGCACTAGTTCTTCCTTCTTCTGTCCTAATGAATATTTTACTTTGGAACTGTAGGGGGCTTTGAACCCTCATTTTCATGTCACTTTGAAGAATTTGATCAATTCCCACACTCCCATAATTGTGATTATTACAGAAACTCGCGTTGGGGGAGAAAGGGCAAAGGATATTACGGATAGGCTTCCTTTTGATGGAGCCTTACATGCTGACACTATTGGATACTTGGGTGGTATCTGGGTGCTTTGGAAGTCTGATGTGGTTGAAATTACGCAATTAGCAAAAACTGAACAGGAAATCCACGTAGTGGTTAAGGTACGTGCTCTAAACTCTTCCTAGCTACTTTCATTCATTTATGCAAGTCCTAGATTAGAGGAAAGAAAATTGTTGTGGAAAAATTTAGCTACTATTGCCACCATGCACGAATTACCTTGGTTGATGTTGGGTGATTTTAATGAATTACTATCTAGTGGTGACAAGCTGGGAGGGAACCCTATTAATCCTAGAAGAGTTCAAATGTTTAAAGAGTGTTTGGACTCTTGTGGTATGGTGGATTTGGGCTTTCATGGGCCTCATTTCACTTGAGTCAATAAAAGGGAGGTGGGTCACTTCATTCAAGAGAGGTTGGATAGAGGGTTTGCAAATTTTGATTGGAGAGGGCTGTACCCTAAGGCGGCAGTCCACCATCTGGCCCGCACTCATTCTGACCACTACCCAATGCTGCTTAAATTGGAAGACCCTGGCCCATCAAACTTATGCAGGCCTTTTCGATTCCAGCCCATGTGGATGTCACACCCCCTCTTCTCGGGTGTGGTGGTTGACTCTTCGTCTGAGGATGGACTCCTGAAATTAAATGTTGAGAAGTTCACAACTGATGTCAAGATTTGGAATAAAGAAGTCTTTGGAGATATCTTCCAAAGGAAAAGAAGAATTGAGGCTAGACTTAGAGGAATTCAAACTAGAATTGCTAATGGGCCAAATTATAATCTCCTAAACCTAGAATGTCAACTTAGAAATGAGTACTTTGAAGTTCTCCAATACGAGGAGGAATTCTGGTCTGTAAAATCCAGGTACAATTGGTTTATATAGGGAGATAGAAACACAAAATTTTTCCTTACCTCGGCCTTGATTCAAAGAAGAAGGAACAAAATTCTCTACCTTAAGGACAGCCTTGGGAATTGGTTTCAGGGTGAGAGTGTAATTGTTGATCTGATTAGAAGCAGATTTATAGATCTGTTCTCTACTATTGTTACTAGTGTTCCTAGGATGAGGTGGAGTATAAGCATTTGGCCTAGTTTTCTTGGGCATGATGATGCTAGCACTTTATGTGCAAATTTGACCAGATTAGAAGTGAAGGAGGGGTTGTGGAGTCTTAAGCCACTTAAAGCTCCAGGGCCTGATGGGATCCACACTGGGTTCTTCCAAGCTTACTAGCAACAAGTTGGTACTTCGGAGGTTAATGAAGTGTTTAAGGTGTTTCAAAGTTCCACCATGCCTCCTCACCTAAATGAGACCCTTATCACCCTTATTCCAAGGCATCCAGGGGCTGATTGTTTGGCTTCCTTTAGACCTATAAGCCTATGTAACACAGTTTACAAAGTGGTCACCAAGATCATAGTCAAGAGACTTCGACTTTTTTTGCCTAAACTCATATCTCCTCTCTAAACCGCCTTTGTTTCGGGGAGAATGGGGTTGGATAATATGATCATCACACAAGAGCTTATTCATACAATGTCACTCAAAAAGGGCAAAACGGGGTTTATGGCCATCAAAATAGATTTGAAGAAAGCTTATGATAGGCTTGAGTGGCATTTTATTAAGGATGTTCTTGAGCTTTACAGGCTGCCCCCCTCTCTAATCAAACTCATTATGAGTTGTGTGTCTAGCTCATGGATCTCAATTCTTATTAATGGTGGTAAACTTGAGCCTTTCCATCTGTCAAGGGGTATGTAGACGCCCCATTTTACAACTTACATTTAACCAACCGGTAGATCTTCAAATTTGTGATACAAAACAAATCTTGATGCTCTAATGATCATAATGGTATGTCATGGATTTTGATCGGACCACCTGATCAAAAGTTATCATACAAACAATTTTCAATGATCATGGCTCACCTACATGATGGGCCCGATCACGTCCTATTTTAAACACTTAATTTTGATTGATTCTCACAAGAATTAATTTAAAATTAATTAAGTCTGGTTTTTTATTAGATTTCATTTTTTTTAAAGAAATAATAAAAAAAAGTTTTTCTTTATGGCATTTTATCTGCTCATTTGAAAAAAAATTTAGAGATATGATCTATGAAAAATTCAAAAAAACAGAAAAATGCTCAAAAAACGTCATTATCTTCAGCAGCAACTTGAATCACATTTTTGGCCTGGAAAACGTTGAAATTTGGTTTTCTCTATTTCTATAAAAGTTGTAGAGAATTTAATTTCCTTTAAAAAAACATAAATCCCGAATCAGTTGGAATTTTTAGCAGCAAGTTATGGCCAAAATACAAAACAGGTGCAGAAGATAACACAAATTCAACATCATCTTCAATTTTCTTTCAAAATTTCAAATGGGGATCAACATCAAATCTGTTCAAGCTTATCTAATAGGCTTATCCCTTCCCTTAGCTTCAGAAGAAAGTTTTTTGAAAAATAAATTGGATAGAGAAACAGAAACATCTTGTGAAAAATTTCAAAAATGCTCAAAAAACGTTACTATTTTCAGCAGCAATTTGAAATGCATTTTTGGCCTGAAAAACGTTGAAATTTGGTTTTCTCGATTTCTGAAAAAGTTGTAGATAATTGAATTTCCTTTTTAAAAACACCAATCTTGAATCAATTGAAATTTTGAGAAGAAAGTTAGAGCCAAAATACGAAGCAGGTGCAACATCATCTTCAACTTCCTTTCAAAATTCAAATGGGGATCAACACCAAATCCGTTCCAGCTCATTTAAACAGGTTATTTCTTCCCTTAGCTTCAGAAGAAAGCTAATAACTTAGCTTTAAAGCTAAGCCATCCCTTCCCCTATAAACAGAGAAGACTTCTTCCATTTTCTGAACCACGAATTCCCTCTAGAGAGCTAGTGAGAAAGTAGAAAAGAAAAGCTGTTGTGCAACCATTGTTCTTACTTTGGTTGTAGTTTCGAACTTCTTTACTTTCTCCCTAGCCCTTTAAGTAATCACTTCCCCCTTTTAATTTATGTTCTATGCTATTAAGTAGTTAATTATATTCTTAACTTTCTACACATGCTTGAATAAATGCTTAACAAGTCGTTATTTGTTTCTTTCATGATATGCTTGGATGAACATGCCTATATGTCTCATTGATATTCCTTTTACATGCTTAGATGAACACATCTAGGCTAAAGCAAAATTTTCTCTTGAATGCTTAGATGAACACTTCTAAGGCTAAAGAACAACTTTCCCTTGAATGCTTAGATGAACATGTCTAGGTAGTTGTTCTACTTTTTTTATTAAATGCTTGAACGAACATGTCTAAGTATTTTAATTTTCTCTAGATGAACATGTCTAAGGGATTTTTCCTTTATTTTTTTTCATAATTGTTTGGATGATCAAATATGCTTAAATGTTTTATTTTATTTTATTTTATTTTGTTCTCTCTGCAATTATGTTGATGACAAATAATATGACAACTTTGTTTTTTCTTCACATGCTTAGATGAACATGTCTAGGCTAGGAATTCTTTGTTTATTTTGATTTCTTGGATGAACATGCCATTACCTTCATGCTTTCATTACATTAAAATTGTTATCTAACAAGTTTCACTTTTTGTTTCTTTTTATGTCAAATTCCCCTAACACATATTTGTTTACAATTCCTGCAAATTAACATGTTTATATGACATATTCTTTGTATTTGTTTGACATGACATGATATTGGCCAACTTAACCTAGTAGATTGGTTTTACCGAGCGAGATGGGTGCTTAATCCCTTCCCATCTTGTAAATTAGCCTCTGAACCAAGATCAAGGGTTCTAGATTATGCTCTTGTATATGCAATTTTACATTTTTTTAGCATGTAACTAGGAAATAAAGCAATGTAATTTACTTTTCTTAAATTGTATCTAGGACCAAAAAGCATTGTAAATTTTTGTTACAAAATTGATGTAAATTGTCATATACATTAATACAATAGAAGTATTTTTTATATTGATGGTTTTCTTATTTTTCCATTTAAATTAAATAAGTGGCGATTCCATGTAAAACCCTCGATCTAGGGGGGAGTACATTTTATAGGGTATTAGACAAGGGGACCCCCTCTCCCCTTATTTATTCATCATGTGTATGGAAGTGCTTGGTTTTCTTATTTCGCGAAGATGTGAGGAAAATCTGTGGGATTCGGTCCAGGCTTCTAGAGGTGGGCAAGCTTTTTCCCATCTTTTCTTTGCTGACGACTTGGTCCTTTTTGCTAAAGTTGATTTGAAGAATTGTATTAGTGTGAGAGAGACTTTGGATACCTTTTGTGAATTGTCGGGTCAAAAAGTCAGCTTGAATAAGTGTAAGGTGTATTTCTCCCCAAATACTTGTCCTGAAACTAGAGAGGAGTTGTGTGAGGTGCTAGGCATTCACTCGACCCCGAATCTTGGTAAGTACTTGGGCTTCCCGATCAAGCATCCGGGATCTACATCTCAAGATTTTAACTTCATGGTGGAGAGGGTGCAAAATAAGCTACAAGGATGGAAAGCTAACTTACTATCGATGGTTGGAAGGGTAGTTATTGCCCAATCAGTGCTCTCGACAATCCCTGCCTATGTGATGTAAAGGTGCATGCTCCCTACCCGAATTCTAAGTAATCTTGATAAGGTTAATAAGAACTTTGTGTGGGGATCGACGAAAGACCATAGAAAATTGCATATGGTTGGCTGGAAAAAAGTTACCAAACCAAAGTGCCGAGGGGGCTTGGGCATTCATGAAGCTAGAGGAAGAAATTTAACTTTAGCTGCTAAATTATGTTAGCGGATGGAGAACTTAAAAAATGGGGGTTGGACTGATGTGTTGAGGAAAAAGTACATGGTTGGGCATGCTAGAAAATCCAAGGCTCATACTAGAGCTTGGAATGCTGTGAAGATAGGAAGAAACATTTGTGTGAAAGGCTCTAAGTGGACAGTGGGCTGCAATAGCCCGCTAAGTTTCTGGAATGACAAGTGGTTGAACATTGGCATAATTAGGTCCCTTATTGAAGGTCTTTTGAACCAAGGAGAGAGTGAGGTGTGCATTAAGGATGTGATGTGATTATGAACTATGGCTAGGATTTAGCTAACATCTCCTTTGTCTTCCCTAAGAACATTCTACAGGCAGTTAGAGCCACCCCTTTTAGGAGATAGGCTATGAGGGAGGACCACAGGAGCTGGATTTCCAGCTTAAATGGGGAGTTTGACCCAAGAAATGCATATTTATTGGCAATTGATGAGAACCTAGAGGCACCAGATTTTCATGGCAAATGGATTTGGAAGCTCCAAACTTTGCCCGAAATTAAAATTTTTCTTTGGAAGTGCTTACACATGAGCTTACTAGTGAAAGCCATCTTGATTCATCGAGGTATTGGAGGTTTAGGTGGCTGTGACAGTTGCACAGAAGTGGAGGAGAGCATTACTCATGTTCTGAGGGACTGCCTGACAGCAAAAATCTTTTGGGAGCACTCTAGCTGCCTTGACAGTCTTAAGCAATCGTTCTCGAATGACCTTGAGTCATGGATCAAAAAGAATGCTTTAGGATCCACTAAGGCACCTGGCAAGGATTATGAATGGTGCAATTTTTTTTTTGCTTGGTATATGGAATTTGTGGCTACAACAGAATAAATTGGCCTTCAAGCAACAACCTATTAACCCAAATCTGGTTTAAGTGGTAGAAATGCAAACTCGTGAGCTTATGTACTGTGTGCTAGAGCCTAACTCGAGGAAGGATAGGCAAGTGGTGCAGGTTAAATGGTTGAAGCCAGCTGAGGGTTGGCTTAAACTTAATACTGATGGTGCAGTTGTCAATTCTAGTGGGCAGTCAGGGTTTGACAGTTTGCTCAGAGATAGCGCGGGACAGTGGGTAGTGGGATTTGCAAAAACCATTAGTGTTAGCTCAAGTATCACCGCAGAGCTGTGGGCCCTGAGAAAAGGGTTGGGGCTGTGTTTAAATAGGGGTTTTCATGCTATGGAAATAGAGTGTGATGCAACCGTAGCAATTTCCTTAGTTTCTAGCAATGTCAATACTAATGGAGACTTGTCTGGTTTTGTTAATGATTGCAGGGAATTGTTGTTGCGTCTGCCTCAAGTTAAATTGACACATTGCTGTAGGGAAGCAAACTTTTGTGCCGATGCCTTAGCTAAACTTAGATCGGCTTCTACTGTGTTGTCTTTTGTTTTCGTTTCCCCCCCCCCCCCCGGCGGCCATATCTCAGCTGTTGTATGATGACATGATGGGCGTATATCACCCTAGACTTTGTAATGTTGCTGCTGCTGGTAGTGTTTCTTAGTTGATGTTAATTCCTTGTTTACCAAAAAAAAGAGCTGGATTTATGTTACTCCTGGTGTAATTTCAAGTTATATTACATCACCAAATATTTTTTAATTAAATGTGAATTTTGACAAATACACCGTTAAATTACATTGTCTTTATATATTCTTCATGCTTGCAAAATTTTAAGGTGATCAAAGATTAATAGTCATGTTATTAATCAATTGTTTAAATTTAAATTTTTGTAGTTAAAAATAATATATAAAAGATGGGTTTATGGATCGAATGGTAAATTACATCCGATTGGCATGAGAATTGGTATACATGTTAAGAACATATAGAACATATAACTGCACACCGTTAGTGCGATGGTCACTCCACAAATATAAGTGCTTGTGGGGTGTGGGGGGCAAGGGTCGAGGTTCAAATTTCTAGGAAGGAACTTCACACATATATACACTTAGATAATTCTAGAGTAGAATTTCTATCTTATATAAAAAAATAAAAAAAATAAAAACATATAATTCAACAGTTAAATTTTCAAAATATGAATTCAATAACAAGTTATTGGATGATGTAACATTACTTAGAATTTGTTACATCAAGTGTAACTTAAACTCAACCCCATTTATATATATATATATAGAAGTGCCGTTCTTTGTTGTGGCTACAACAAGGAAGTGCCGTTCAAAGGGCACTAGGGGCGGAAGCATAAATAGGTTACAAGTGTAGTTCTAGTACAAGTGTAAACTAGGGGGGAGGAGAAGAGAGTCATTCTGGTTTACAAAGTATTTCTGAGTACAATGTGAAACTAGCTCTGAGGTAGTAAAACTAAGCCTATAGTGTGGTCTTAGTACTGAGCCTGCTGAAGACTGAGGCCAAGGATGCCTTTTATAGATGGAGGGAGCCTTGGATCCATTCAGGAGACTGCTTGAATCACGGAAGGTGAAATGCTTTTACCTTCAGGTGAATATCTTTTCAGCCGAAAGCAATAGTGATTTCAATGATTCTGCTGGGGGCACTGTAGAGTGAACAGTAACTGGTCACTGTTTATGAACAGTGTCTTGTCCCCTTGCTTTTCTGGAATAGTGACTCTGCATAGTGTTCTGGACTGTGCAGTTTTGTTTGTAGCTCTGCATGCGGGTACTGTTCTGAATAGTAACCGGTTCTTTGCAAAGGTGGTCTCTTAGTTCCTGGAGGCTGTTCTGGAGCGTCCGGAGCCATCAATCACTGTCCAAATTATAACCATCAAAAGGATCTTGTGAGTCCTGGAATGGGTCAATTGGGACACGGTTGCACGAGGCTTCTGAAGAGGCAGGAGAGTTCTTTTCCGCTGACTCTAGCTGTGCAGATTGCAGGAGGAGCTGTTGGGCAAGATCTTTCAGTTCTTTACTAGATTTTCCGGAGATCTGTACGGAATCTAGGCTTGACTGTGATCTTGTGTAATGAGCTATAGGTCTCTGTACTGGAAGAGGGAAATCTTTATACATTCTGGAGATAGCATCAGTTGGTCTGAATTTATCCCACCATTTTGTAAAGAACTCCCTATCGAGTATATTCTGGTTGATGGCATAGTTCCACATGCTTATCCAGTGGATCTTGTATTGAATTGTCATATGCAAGATGGCTGGAAACTGCGAGGAATGCCTGTCAACCTGGAATCTGGAACTGAAGTATCTTAGTGCGTCCTGTAGGGGTTCTGGGAAATTCTGTGGAGTTGAACCAAACATTTCCCACCACTTGAGGAACCACGAAGGTATCTATCCCTTGAAATTCCTGTCAAACTGAATGAACCATGAGTGATCATAGTTCTCATTTTGGAAGAATAATACCTTTTCAAATGCATCCATATAGTCATAATAATTATACAGGGGTTCTGAGCCCTTGAGTACTGTAAGTGCTCTGAGAGTGGAGGGATGTCCCCAATCTTTGCAGCTGACAAAACTCTGAATTATGAATTTATGGTATACAACAATTGTGGGATTATTCCTATCTCTGATGTCTTCTATTCTGGCAGACTTTTCTTGGGTGAGAATGCCTTTATAGAATTTGATGTTTTTCTCTGGGCTTTTGGGAAGGAAATGCCATTCATGGGGCAATACTTCCATTGCTAATGCTAACAGATCCGTTATATGGGCCAAGTGTGGCTCAACATAAGAGATGTGCTGAACAAAAGGTTTCTTGATGTAAGAAGCTCTACCTGTTCTAGGAGGGAGAGCAAAAGATGGTTGCTTAGGCACAATCGGGCCAGAGGGTTCTTCAACTGCATATGGAGAAGGTGAAGGTGCTTTGGAAGGAAGTGTGGCTAAAGCAGAACTGTAACTGTGTTGTCCTTGGGGCCTATGGTAATTTGGTTTCGGAATTGTAGAGACCAAATAACGATTGGCAACAATGGATGGTGACACAGGTGAAACTTTGGGAGAACTGGAAAAGGGTACTAAAGGGCCAGGGTTCTGTGCCTGACTGGTACTCCTAGTGATTTGCTGTTTAGGCAATTTGGGGGGTTGGGGTTGTACGGGTTTCTTCCCGGACATTTTGTTCTGGATTCTGCAAAAATTCACGGGTCAGGAAGTCAGGGATACTGTTCTGGGTTCCTGCTATGAATTCAATGTGAAAATCGAAAACTGAAAGAATAGCTTGCCAACGTGCAAAAATCTGTTTTGATGCAATGTTCTGAACATCTTTTTGTAAAACATGTTTTGCAGATTTACAATCAATTCGAATTAAAAACTTTTGGTTCAAAAGATCACTTTGAAATTTTGAAATGCATAATACTATAGATAAAATTTCTTTTTTAATGGTACTATAATTCAGTTGAGTGGGAGTCCAAATTCCGGAATGGAAACAGACAATTTGTTCCGGGGAAGTGGGACTAACACGCTGAAGGAGAATGCCACCATAACCAATGTTAGAGGCATCAGTCTGAACTACCTTGAAGGAATTTTCAGAGGGGATTCCAAGGCAAGGGAGTATCTTGACATATTTTTTGATTCGTTGAACAGCCAATGTATGAGTGGGTGTCCAAGGAGGAGGATTGGTTCGGAGTCTATCAAAAAGAGGCTTGCATTGTTGCCGAAGGTTTTGATAGAAATCAGAAATGTAATTGAGGGATCCTAAGAACCTTTGAAGCTGGGTCTTTTCGAGGATCTCATCTGGAAACTTTTCTGCAAACTGGATGGCTCTATCTATGGGTTTGATAACTCCATGTCTGATATCAAAACCTAAGAACCTAACATTGGTTTGAAAAAGCTTAATCTTCGGGGCCGAGACAACAAGACCATTTCTCTTGATGGTTTGGAAGAATGTTCTAAGATGCTTCCAATGTTTGTCTAGGGATTCGGAGAAGATTAGTACATCATCAATGTAGACAATGGTATGACTGGAGAATGGATTAAAAATCTCATTCATGATGTTTTGGAATTCAGAAGGTGCATTTTTGAGACCAAAGGGCATTACATTCCATTCGTAATGACCAAAAGGTGTGGTGAAGGCTGTCTTGTACCTATCAGACTCTCTGATTTGTATCTGCCAAAAACCACTCTTCATGTCAAACTTACTGAATACCACTGCTTTACTAAGCCTGTTAACTAAGTCTCTTTTGTTGGGAATAGGGTACCTAATCTATTCTAAGACTTTGTTAAGGGGCTTGTAATTGATGACAAGTCGAGGAACACCTCTTTCTATCTCAGCGTTTTTCTGGACATAAAAGGCTGGACAAGACCATGGTGACCTAGACTTTCTGATGATTCCCTTTTTAAGAAGATCCTCTATTTCTGCCTTGCAAGTATTCATGAGTTCTTGGCTCATTTGAATAGGTCTGGCTTTGGTAGGGACATTCTTTTCATGGAAATCTTTGACATAAGGTAGTGCAACTTCGTGCCTTTTCCTATGCCAAAAGGCTGTGGGAAGGTCAGAGTAGACTTCTTGCTTGAGTTCTTCTTCGAACTTTTTAATGTTGGATTGGAAACTTTCGCAAGCTATTTGCTCATCAACTCTCTTGTAACTTAGTTCCTTACCAAGGTACTCAAGATGTTGTGTTTTGGCCTTTATAAGGTTAAGGGTCTTGGAGATGGAAACCTCTTGGAGACTATTGATGTCTTTAGGTTCAAGACTCCTAAGAAACTTAAACTTGACTGGTTGGCCAAAAGGATGGGTAGTGATTCCTTCACTATCCGTGATGAAAGGATACAACAGACATATGAATGGGTTTCCTAAGATGACCCTATCTGTTATATTTTTGACAAGAACAAAGGTG